>NC_041384.1:159327382-159364039 GCF_002162155.2 Triticum dicoccoides | reverse complement strand
GCAGGCGATGGCAGCGGGCGGCGCGGGCGGCGAAGCAAGGCGGCGGCGGCGTGCGGCGGCGGCGAGATGCGGGGCGGCGTAGCGAGTTGCGGGAGGGGGAGGCGGCGCGAGCAGCGAGAGGGGTCGGGGTCGGCCTTAAAAGGGCGAGGGGAGGCGTGGAGGAGGGGCGACGGCGCCGTGGAGGCGGCGGACTCCGGTGAAGTCCCGGTCGTGCACGGGAGGGAAGAGGCGGCGGCGACTTGGGCCGGCTGGCTGGGCTTCGGCCCAGTTGGCCCGGGGATTTTTTTTAAAGAAAAACATTTTCCAGACAAATTAAAAATAAAAACAAATTAAATGAAAATATTATATAGGCATATAATATATCAAAATTTTCAGAAAAAGAATATCTACAACATGAACATTTTTGTAAAATCAAATAAAATCCACACAAATTCAGATAACTCAAACAGTGCTACTGGTCTATTAAAAACCAACAAAAATCATTTTAAAAATACCAAAATGATTTCAAATTAATTTTTCTCCAATTTTCTATTGTAGGGAATCATGTTACCCTAATTTCCATATATTTTATTTTTGGAGAAAAATAATTTGAATAAAATTCAAATAACCCTAATTGAAAATAAATTCAAAAGAACTTTGAATTTAATTCTTTGAAACTCCCAACTCATATTTCATATAATTTGAAGAAGTCATTTTATCTTCTCTCGTGAAAATCATTGAGTTGCATAAAGTTTCAGAATTGAAAATATTTTCAAATGAAATTCAAATATTTTCAACAACCCTTTTCATTTAATTTAAATGGAAGAAGTCATGTCATCTTCTTTGTAGGATTTTGGGTTGAAAAGAATTTGAATTCACGGAGATCAGAAAGCAAATATGAAAGTCTTGGAAAGTCCTTTTATTCCCTCTCATTTAACTTTCAAAAGTTTTGAATTCACTCACTTTCAGTCAATCAATCAAACAATAAATCAAATCTATCTATTTATTATAACATTCCAAAATTTAGAATTTTGGGATGTTACAAACCTACCACCCTTAAAATGAATCTCGTCCTCGAGATTCGGAGAGGTTAGCAAGAAATAGGTTAGGTTTGGGGGTCTTCTCAAAATCCATCAATCATCACAGGGGTCTGGGGTGCTCCCACCCTTAAAAGCATGGTTACGGTTCCATCAAAGCTCATATACTTCACCCATATTGTTAACAGTGTCGGTCTTCTCAGATCTTCAGGAAAATTCCTTATCTGGGCTCTTTTGGTAGTGGCATAACCTTTTCCACAATTCTTCTGTCCTTTTATCTTGGTAAGGTTATTCCGAGACTGGGTCTTCTTAGCCGATAGGTCTGGCGCCAAAACTAAACAACTATCGATATCTCATGGTGGTCAACAATTTATGGTTTCTCCTGCACGAAATGGGTCTGGTTGATCCTCACCGTATAACCAATGGTTGGCAAAAGATGCCTTGTACAAGGGGAAAAATTCTTATACCATTCTAAGGTTTAAACAAGGTTTTGATCGTCGTCTCTCTACTATAGGTAAGTCACTCAGATTTGCCATCCCACATAGCAAGGCGAATAATAAGAGTAAGTCGGTATGGTGATCAATCCATCCCGCACCCAAATCATTACCTTGTATACGGTTTAGCGAATCTCGCATTCTAACACTCGGTCATCCTCACAAGCATTGCAGAATTTCTCTTGTCGACAAACCAAGTCGGATAAATCCATAGATTCTGCAAGCCAAACAACCATCTATCGTTCCTTCACAACTCTCAGGTTTTGTGTTACTCCTATAAGATCGTCTATCGATAAAATCGAACTTCTTCTAGGGTTTTTCCTTCAGCAAGAATGTGCTTGCTTCTGGGAAGGTCCTGGGGCCTTTGGGTTATGGCCCATCTCATCACTTGCAAACCTTGAACTCATCATCGGGGCAACAGATCTCTAATCCAACATCCAACTTCCAGCTTCCTAGTATACTAAAATCCATCCAGTTGTACTATCTTCCTTCCTTCTATTTGCACCAAACTAGGACATGTTTACTCAGACTCATCATGGAGTTTCCATTGATCCATATTTCCAACTTCATGCCTCCTTTATATCCAATAGTAATTCATCTCTTCATCCTCGGGGAATATCCCACATACCGAGTTAAAAACTTATACTTATGAAGTCCATACTCCACTTCATGGAACATCATTATCCTTTCCAGGGTCAAGCGTCCTTACAAGGGAATATTGGCCATCTCTGCATGGCACTTCTTCAACTAGGAAATGTGAAACACATCATGAACTCCTGACAGTCCTTCGGGTGACTCCAACTTGTTGGCCACTTCTCCAATACGCTCCCAGAGTCGGTATGGTCCTACAAATCTCGGGGCTAACAGTCCCTTAACTCCAAATCGTTTAACTCCTCGCAGAGGGGACACATGAAGACATGCTCTGTCTCCAATTTCATAGACTACCTCCTTGAGTTTTTAAGTCTGCATAACTCTTCTGCCTGGACTGAGCTACCTTCAGTCTATCTCGAATAAACTTACATTCTCTTCTGACTCCTTGATCACATTTGGTCCAAACAACTGACGGTCTCCAACTTCATCCCACACACTCTTGGGGTATCACACATATCGAGACAAAAACTCGTATTTATTTTGTCCGAAATCCACTCAGTGGAGTATCCTTATCTTTTCCAGGGGTCAACGGTTCTTACAGGGTACTACCACCCTTAAAATGCACAAATCTTCCATAGACCATATTTCTCATATCCTCACAAATGGTCAAAATCCTTCTTCATAGAGTAACAACTCATAAAATCCATATCAGTACCAATGTTGCTACTTTATTCATTCTCCAATGATTACAATCTCTTGCTTTTCCATTACAAGTCTCAACTCAACACCTCAATATAAAAGAAAATGTTCTCACTTCTACTACTCCATTTCTTTTGTTGCAAGCTCAACTATCTATCACAAGTTTCCTTCTCCTTGGGGCATTCTCTGGCAAAGTGCCCTGCTCCATTACAACTAAAACATATTACTTCTGACAAGTACCGAGGTTTCCTTTTTGGGCAACTGTTGAGGTAGTGCCCTAACTCCTTGCACCTATAACAGGTGATATGACTCAGGTCCTTCCTAGAATCCAATCTGCTTCTCTTCCTGGACCTTTCTGTGCCAATCATGGCTTCTATTTCCTGTGGGTCATATTCTACTTCCTCTGTCGGGAATTCTACTAGATCCCCATTCAAACAATTCTGGAAGATGTGTCCTTCTTCTCCACATGAATAGCAAGACTTAGTGCAGGGTCTACTCGGGTCCTCTTTAGGTGTGTCCTCCACATCTTCCTTCATCACAGCTTCTTCTAAAATTTCCATGAGGGCTCCTTTCTTTACTTCTTTCTTCTGTTGTACGGTTCTTCGTACCATGGGGTAAATGTGACACTGAGCAGGATAGTGGGTAGTCCCTTCACACAAGAAACAAGTAATCTGCCTAGTTGGGCATTCTTCAACTGGGTGACTCCCTTCACAATTTGGGAATTCATCCTTGTGTTCTTTATGGGTGTGTCCTACTTCTCCACGAATCTTGCATGCACCAGGTTTCTTCATATCCTTTCCATAAGGCTTCAACTTCTGGGACACAAACCGAGACTTTGGCAAAGTCAACTTAAATTCTCTCCAAGTGGTTACTCCTTGCCATCCATTTATGGTTTGGTACATCCTCCACCAAGTAGCAGCACCTCTTTCAAAGCACTGAAGAGCATGCTGGGTCATATCATGTCCAACTATAGGGTTATTCTCCATGTGATCCTCCATGTTCTGAATCCATCGGTCCGTCTCCAACTGACTCATCGGTCTAGAAAATACAAACTCATCTCCATTCATCATCTATTGGGTCCATGGGTTTGGGGTGAGATAATAGAGATAGAGAGGGATACACACAATACAAACAACAGTTTTGAAAAGACAGATTTTATTGTGGCTGTCAAAAAACATCAAACAAATGACAGCTCACAATCGTCGCATCTAACGTAGGTATATAACAGGGGTTTGGTCTTCTAAGGTCAATAAATCTTCAACGTCTCCAAACTCTTCAAGTCTTGTTCATGCCTCCAATGGCTTGCTTCGATCATGCTTGTCTTTCTCAAGTTCTTTTGCCAGATCATCTCTGTTGACGCGAAGTCTCTCATGACGTCCTTTAATATTCTAGAGTTCCATTCCAAACTTCTGGTTTCAACATCCTTCGCATGAACCATGGTCCTACTGTCCTTCGGTTCCTGACGAATCTCTGGTTTCTTGAGGTTTTGCTCCTCCAGCTTGACTACTCTCATCTTCAGGGTCCTGAGTTCCTCATGAAATACTTCCTTGTCAAAATACGGCTTCATGGAGCTGCACCTTAAACTTCTTGATGTACTACTCTAGATCCTGGTGATACACCAGCTAAGTTTAAAACTTCATCTTACTGATAGGTGCTCCATCAAATCCGTTCTGAAGAAATGTATCCTTAACCCAGCATGGTGACAATAGCATCAGCGGGCGATGACATCATGGATAATCGTGTTTCTGCTCTTGTCATTCCCATGAGCTATCATTCCATAGTTGATATCTCCTGCCTTAGGGTTTTCTTTGACAAAACTTCGAGTTCTCATGCTCCTTGTTTTAGTCTTTCTCCGATACACCTTGATCTCGGGCATTGACAACTTCCATAATCTGTCAAGTTCCATAAGGGTAGCCTTCCTAGGTCATACAAATCTGGGAATTCTTCAGAGCCTTCAAATTCTACTTGTCTTCGGTCTTCAACCATTGTAGTTTCCATTATTCAGATGCACGGAAAATACTCTTCATTTCGAAGTGGTCTTAGTTGTCTGATATCTTATACTTCTTGGAGTGGTCTCATCGGTCGAATCTTCGTGTGGTAAAAAGGGGAAAGGGGTATGGTCTCACTAAAGGGAATTTTTGAATAAGCTCAGGAGAGAAGAGAGGTAAAAGGTCTTTTTGAAAGGGAAAGTTGTAGAGAAAAATCTTTGCTATGGGCTTGCCAGTTTCTATGGTCACGTCCTACAGTCAACATGTGCTCTGATACCATCTTGTAGCGACCCGAACCGAATGGATCAAGTCTCTGTGCTTAAGTGTCATCCCTGGATCGGTATGCTGACACACACAGTACTCGAGGATTTATAACAAAGGTAAATCACATGTAAAAAGTAACGTAAATACTATTACCTCAATCCAAAATAGCGGAAGTAACAAGGTTGTGGATTCCCATCAACACCAACGGCGAAGTTGAGTGTAGAAATCGTAACCCTAACGTAACACTTACTCGTCGTCAGATAAACCTGCAACATGAGACGTTGCAGCCACAAAGGGTCAGTACATTGAATGTACTGGCAAATTCACACCATAGAGAATGATGAACAATGGCTATCAGTATATGCATATATGGCTGGTGGAAAAGCTCTATGGTTATATGTTTTTGCGAAAAGCCAATTTTTCCCTACTACAAAGGAATAAATTTTATTTAACTATCATGGTGGTTGTTAATCATTGAGAATGGTTGACAGCATTCTCAATCCCAATTAAGTAACATCATTAAAACCCAACAATATTCTTTTAAAGTAACATGATGATATCAATAGGATAATCCAAGAACTAGATACTCAAGATGTCCATAACCGGGGACACGGCTAACCATGATTAGTTTATACACTCTGCAGAGGTTTGCGCACTTTTCCCCACAAGACTCGATCTTCTCCGTTGGATTTCTCGCACTACATGGTGTTTGAGAAACGGATGACCGAGACATAGTCTTTCAGAAGCGCTAGCACCTTACGGTGGGTAGACCGTACCACCTACATCCCATACATCTGCTAGTCTACCCCTATAAGAGTTCGCACGACTTAGTCAACTATGCTAGAGCCCATATTAGCTTGTGGCTGCACACGGAAGTTTCTAGCATGAATAATCTTATGATCCCCTTGAGCCTGGGTGGCGAACCATAGGATGATCACACGGTAACCCCGGGATCTCCTAGGACAACACTGGTATATCCCCAGGTGTCCGGGCAAGTCCACTGGTATATCCCCAGGGTGCCCCAACCAATCCACCGAGATGTGTATTAAAGTAGCCACCTTAAGTTAAACTTTAGTTAACAATAATCTCTCACATCTGTCATGAAATACTCTCAAACCCAATCCACGTCTACGAGCATAGCATGGCAATGTAAGCATAACGTAATAGTAACTCCCAAGGGTTTGATAATAAACAGGTAATAGGTTCCTACCTCATCAACTACTTCCCGATATCCACAATTTAATTAGATCCTAATCATGCAATGTTTGAGGTTTGATCTAATGCAATAAAACTGGGTATGAAAGATGTATGATCAAAGTGTGAACTTGCCTGCAATGTTGATGAAGATGATTCGCACTCAAAACTCTTGATAGCTCTACTCGTCACACTCCGGTCAATCTATCGTAAGCAAGCAATAGTAACCACACATAAGCAATCACTCAAAAGATCGGGAAGAACGAAGAAAACGATTCGGAAAACTTCAAAACCAAGCAAATAACTCTTGCAACATAAACAATTTCTAACAGTACCAAAATTATGTGAATTTGTCCTTATCAGATAGTTTAGATCAAGAACTTAAATTTGCAAAAAGATTCAACTAAATCGGAGTTACGGAACTCAAGTTATGATCAAACAAAGTTTGAATTCAAATCTGATCTAATTCAAATTTTAAACTTTTCAAAAACATGTTTGAGTTGGATTAATGGATAGAGGAGATCGTAATGAAGACGTGAGTGTTGGTTTCGTTGGATTTGGATAAACGGTTGAAAAGTTGTGATAGCTTGAAGATCAGGGACTAAACTGTAAATCACAGATAGGTCCCTGGCCGAAAATCTAAAATAAAAAGAAAAAGAGAAACGCTATCGAACGAACGTTCGCTACAGAACGCTTAAAGGACGAAAACCGTTCGGTACAGATCTAAATGGGTGAACACTCACTATCTAACAAAACCAAAAGAAATAAACCGTACTAAAAGAAAAACCGAACTATATATAAAAAAACCGGTGGGTTTTCTCGGTTTATACCGGTCGGGGCAAATAAACCGGCGGCGGCGGTTTAGATCGGTGGAGCGGTGGCTCCGGCGAGGGCGCTGAGCTCCGGCGAGGCTACGGCAGCGCGGGCGGCGGGGTGCGGCGCAGGCGATGGCAGCGGGCGGCGGCGCTAGCAGGCGGCGGTGCAGGCGAGGAGCGGCACGGGCGGCGAAGCAAGGCGGCGGCGGCGTGGGTCTGCGGCGTGCGGCGGCAGCGAGATGCGGGGCGGCGTGGCGAGTTGCGGGAGGGGGCGGCGGCGTGAGCAGCGAGAGGGGTCGGGGTCGGCCTTAAAAGGGCGAGGGGAGGCGTGGAGGAGGGGCGACGGCGCCGTGGAGGCGGCGGACTCTGGCGAAGTCCCGGTCGTGCATGGGAGGGAAGAGGCGGCGGCGACTTGGGCCGGCTGGCTAGGCTTCGGCCCAGTTGGCCCGGTGATTTTTTTTAAAGAAAAACATTTTCCAGACAAATTAAAAATAAAAACAAATTAAATGAAAATATTATATAGGCATATAATATATCAAAATTTTCAGAAAAAGAATATCTACAACATGAACATTTTTGTAAAATCAAATAAAATCCACACAAATTCAGATAACTCAAACAGTCCTACTAGTCTATTAAAAACCAACAAAAATCATTTTAAAAATACCAAAATGATTTCAAATTAATTTTTCTCCAATTTTCTATTGTAGGGAATCATGTTACCCTAATTTCCATATATTTTATTTTTGGAGAAAAATAATTTGAATAAAACTCAAATAACCCTAATTGAAAATAAATTCAAAAGAACTTTGAATTTAATTCTTTGAAACTCCCAACTCATATTTTATATAATTTGAAGAAGTCATTTTATCTTCTCTCGTGAAAATCATTGAGTTGCATAAAGTTTCAGAATTGAAAATATTTTCAAATGAAATTCAAATATTTTCAACAACCCTTTTCATTTAATTTAAATGGAAGAAGTCATGTCATCTTCTCTGTAGGATTTTGGGTTGAAAAGAATTTGAATTCACGGAGATCAGAAAGCAAATATGAAAGTTTGGGAAAGTCCTTTTATTCCCTCTCATTTAACTTTCAAAAGTTTCGAATTCAGTCACTTTCAGTCAATCAATCAAACAATCAATCAAATCTATCTATTTATTATAACATTCCAAAATTTAGAATTTTGGGATGTTACAAGAAGAAATATGTGGATAATGATATTGTTAAATTGAAGCTATTTCCATTTTCTCTTAGAGATCATGCTAAAACTTGGTTCTCTTCTTTGCCTAAAAATAGTATTAATTAATGGAATAAGTGCAAAGATGCTTTTATCTCTAAGTATTTTCCTCCCGCTAAGATCATCTCTCTTAGAAACGATATTATGAATTTCAAGCAAATTGATCATGAGCATGTTGCACAAGCTTGGGAGAGGATGAAATTAATGATACGTAATTTCCCTACACATGGTTTGAATTTATGGATGATTATACAATTTTTTTATGCCGGATTGAATTTTGCATCTAGAAATCTTTTAGATTCGGCCGCGGGAGGCAGTTTTATGGAAACTACTTCAGGAGAAGCTACTAAACTCCTAGATAGTATTATGGTTAATTATTCTCAATGGCACACCGAAAGATCCACTAGTAAAAAAGTTCATGTGATTGAAGAGATTAATGTTTTGAGTGGAAAGATGGATGAACTTATGAAATTGTTTGCTAATAAGAGTGTTTCTTCTGATCCTAATGATATGCCTTTGATGAGTTTGCTATAAACGTGGATAGAATTTCTCTTGATGTTTATTCTTTGAAACTTAGATCTATTCCACCTAAGAATGACATCAATGAGTCTCTCAAAGCCATGAGAATTTCCATTGATGAGTGCAAGGAAAGAACCACTAGGATGCATGCTAAAAAAGATTGCTTTGTGAAAGCGTGTTCTTCTAGTTTTCATGATAATAAAGATGAAGATCTAAAAGTGATTGATGTGTCCCTATTAAATCTTTGTTTTCCAATATGAATCTTGATAAATATGGGACTAGAGATGAGTCAACTTTAGTTAAAAGGCGTCCCAATGATTCAGAGTTTTTAGATCTTGATGCTAAAATTAATAAAAGTGGGAATGAAGAGGTCAAAACTTTACATAGCAATGAACCCACTATTTTGGATTTCAAGGAATTTAATTATGATAATTGCTCTTTGATAGATTGTATTTCCTTGTTGCATTCTGTGTTAAATTCTCCTCATGCTTATGATCAAAATAAAGCCTTTACTAAACATATCGTTGATGCTTTAATGTAATCCTATGGAGAAAAGCTTGAACTAGAAGTTTATATTCCTAGAAAACTTTATGATGAGTGGGAACCTACTATTAAAATTAATATTAAAGATTATGAATGATATGCTTTGTGTGATTTGGGTGCTAGTGTTTCTATGATTCCAAAAACTTTGTGTGATGTGTTAGGTTTCTGTGAATTTAATGATTGTTCTTTAAATTTGCACCTTGCGGATTCCACCATTAAGAAACCTATGGGAAGGATTAATGATGTTCTTGTTGTTGCAAATAGGAATTATGTGCCCATAGATTTTATCGTTCTTGATATAGATTGCAATCCTACATGTCCTATTATTCTTGGTAGACCTTTCCTTAGAACGATTGGTGCAGTTATTGACATGAAAGAAGGAAATATTAGATTCCAATTTCCATTAAGGAAAGGCATGGAACACTTTCCTAGAAAGAAAATTAAATTTCCTTATGAATCAATTATGAGAGCCACTTATGGATTGCCTACCAAAGATGGCAATACCTATATCTATTCTTGCTTTTATGCCTAGCTAGGGGCGTTAAACGATAGCGCTTGTTGGGGGGCAACCCAATTTTATTTTTGTTCTTTACTTTTTGTTCTTGTTTAGTAATAAATATTTTATCTAGCCTATTTTATGATTGTGTTTTTTATGTTTTAATTAGTGTTTGTGCCAAGTAAAGCTTTTAGGATCTTCTTGGGTGATTGATGTTTGATCTTGCTGATAAAAATAGAAAGTATGCGCTCACGAAAATAATTTTCATTTTTACCAAAGAGCGATAAAATACCAATTCAACTGCAGTAGATCAATATACAAATTATTTAGGTCCTCCTATTTTTTTCAGAATGTTTGGAGTTACATAAGTATTCGAAACCTCCAGATTGCTACAGACTGTTCTATTTTGACAGATTCTATTTTTTGTGTGTTGTTTGCTTATTTTGATGAATCTATGGCTAGTATCGGGGGGGTATGAACCATAGATAAGTTGGAATACAATAGGTTTAACACCAATATAAATAAAGAATGGGTTAATTACAGTACATTAAAGTGGTGGTTTGTTTTCTTATACTAACAGAGCTCATGAGATTTTCTGTTGAGTTTTGTGTTGTGAAGTTTTCAAGTTTTTCGGTAAAGATTTGATGGATTTTGGAACAAGGAGTGGAAAGAGCCTAAGCTTGGGGATTCCCATGGCACCCCAAGGTAAAATTCAAGAACAACCAAAATCCTAAGCTTGGGGATGCCCCGGAAGGCATCCCCTCTTTCGTCTTCGTCTATCGGTAACTTTACTTGAGGCTATATTTTTATTCACCACATGATATGTGTTTTCTTGGAGCGTATTGTATGATTTGAGTCTTTGCGTTTTAGCTTACCACAATCATCCTTGCTGTACACACCTTTTGTGATAAACACACATGAATCGGAATTTATTAGAGTACTTTATGTGCTTCACTTATATCTTTTGAGCTAGATAATTTTGCTCTAGTGCTTCACTTATATCTTTTTAGAGCACGGGGGTGGTTTTATTTTATAGAAATTATTGATCTCTCATGCTTCACTTATATTATTTTGAGAGTCTTTTAGAACAGCATGGTAATTTTCTTTGGTTATAAAATTAGTCCTAATATCATGGGCATTCAAGGTGGGTATAATAAAAACTTTCATATAGAGTGCATTGAATTGTTTAATACTTGATAATTGTTTTGAGATATAATGATGGTAATATTAGAGTCATGCTAGTTGAGTAATTCTGAAATTGAGAAATACTTGTGTTGAGCTTTGCATGTCCCGTAGCATGCACGTATGGTAACCGTTGTGTGACAAATTTGAAGCATGAGGTGTTCTTTGATTGCCTTCCTTATGAGTGGTGGTCGGGGACGAGCGATGGTCTTTTCCTACCAATCTATTCCCCTAGGAGCATGCACATAGTGCTTGGTTTTGATGAATTGTAGATTTTTGCAATAAGTATGTGAGTTCTTTATGACTAATGTTGAGTTCATGGATTATACACACTCTCACCCTTCCACATTGCTAGCCTCTCTTGTGCCGCGCAACTTTAGCCGGTACCATAAACCCATCATTTACCTTCCTAGAAACAGCCACCATACCTACCTATTATGGCATTTCCATAGCCATTCCGAGATATATTGACATGCATCTTTCCACCGTTCCGTTTATTATGACACGCTTCATCATAGTCATATTGCTTTGTATGATCATGTAGTTGACATCGTATTTGTGGCATGGCCACCATTCATAATTTTTTATACATGTCACTCTTGATTCATTGCACATCTCGGTACATCGCCGGAGGCATTCACATAGAGTCATATTTTGTTCCAAGTATCGAGTTGTAATTCTTGAGTTGTAAGTAAATAAAAGTGTGATGATCTTCATTATTAGAGCATTGTCCCATGTGAGAAAAGGATGATGGAAACTTTGATTCCCCCACAAGTCGGGATGAGACTTCGGATAGAAAAAAGAGGCCACAAAAAAGGGATAAGGCCCAAAAACTGAGAGAAAAAGAGAGAAGGGGCAATGTTACTATCCTTTTTCCACACTTGTGCTTCAAAGTAGCACCACGATCTTCATGATAGAGAGTCTCTTATGTTTTCACTTTCATATACTAGTGGGATTTTTAATAGAACTTGGCTTGTATATTCCAATGATGGGCTTCCTCAAATTGCCCTAGGTCTTCGTGAGCAAGCAAGTTGGATGCACACCCACTTAGTTTCTTTTGTTGAGCTTTCATACACTTATAGCTCTAGTGCATCCGTTGCATGGCAATCCCTACTCACTCACATTGATATCTATCGATGGGCATCTCCATAGCCCATTGATACGCCTAGTTGATGTGAGACAATCTTCCTCCTTTTTGTCTTCTCCACAACCACCATTCTATTCCACCTATAGTGCTATGTCCATGGCTCACACTCATATATTGCGTGAAAGTTGAAAAAGTTTGAAAAGGCTAAGTATGAAACAATTGCTTGGTTGTCATCGGGGTTGTGCACGATGGAAGCATTTTGTGTGACAGAAATGAAGCATGGCCAAACTATATGATTTTGTAGGGATGAGCTTTCTTTGGCTATGTTATTTTGAGAAGACATAATTGCTTGGTTAGTATGCTTGAAGTATTATTTTTCTTATGTGAATACTTTTGTCTTGAATCTTTTGGATCTGAACATTCATGCCACAACAAATAAAATTGCATTGAAAATTATGTTAGGTAGCATTCCACATAAAAAATTCTGTTTTTATCATTTACCTACTCGAGGACGAGCAGGAATTAAGCTTGGGGATGCTTGATACGTCTCCAACGTATCTATAATTTTTTATTGTTCCATGCTATTATATTATCTCTTTTGGATGTTTAATGGGCTTTAATATGCTCTTTTATATTATTTTTGGGACTAACCTATTAACCGGAGGCCCAGTGCCAGTTTTTATTTTTTTTGCCTATTTTAGTGTTTCGTAGAAAAGGAATATAAAACGGAATCCAAACGGAGCGAAACCTTCGCGAGGATCTTTCTTGGAACAAACGCAAACCAGGAGACTTGGAGTGGAAGTCTGGAACTCGGCGTAGCTTCCACAAGATAGGAGGGCGCGCCCAGGGGGGTAGGCGCGCCCCCACCCTCGTGGGCCCCACGGAGCTCCACGGACGTACTTCTTTCGCCTATATATTCTCTTATACCCTAAAAACATCAGGGGGAGCCATGAAACCACTTTTCCACTGCCGCAACCTTCTGTACCCGTGAGATCCCATCTGGGGCCTTTTTTGGTGATCTACCAGAGGGGGATTCGATCACGGAGGGCTTATATATCAACACCACAGCCTCTCTGATGATGTGTGACTAGTTTACCACAGACCTTCGGGTTCATAGTTATTAGCTAGATGGCTTCTTCTCTCTCTTTGGTTCTCAATACAAAGTTCTCCTTGATGTTCTTGGAGATCTATTCGATGTAATACTTTTTGCAGTGTGTTTGCCGAGATCCAATGTGATGCGCCCTTCGATAGAAAAACTATAGTGCAAATAACTTTTCCTGATCTTTCATGGCACAATTCAGTTACAATCAGTATTTCTCCTTAATCTTCAATCGTTCCCCTATCTGAATAAGCAACAGCAAATCAATCTGCAAACCGGCGTAACAACGATCCAGACTACTCCAGAACTAGACTTACTAGATGCAAATCTAATTAAACAACATGCAAACCCCGCGAGACGCCGGAATCACATGGACGAGCCCTTTGGACTCACGTAGCAGATTAGAAGTCACAGGCTCCAATCCTCCACGCCAAGCAAACACGAACCCTAGATGGATTCTCCAAAAAAACAAGCAGAACTTGGCCACAGGAACATAGCGAGTTTCTGGTTTATCTTAAGTAAAAAAATCCCCTGATACACGGCGGGTTCGGCCCTATAAATAGTGCGCGCAGGCACTTGACTCGGCTAGACTTGTACGACTAGGACTCTTATTACTAATTGGACTCTCAAGTTGACCGTAGCTTGTACTACTACTAGTTTGACTTTTGTAACTAGCACATGCACGTACTAGTACTAGATAAAACACTTGACAGTAGATGGCACACATCTACTAGTACTGAACCTAGAAATAAAAAGGACACACAATACTTGTATGTTGAAATTCAGTTCAATTCAGCTTTAGTTGAATTTTCCCCACTGTCAAAAATTGGCATGGAGTCCTGAATGTGGGCTTCACTTTCTTTGCTGGTATGATCTGCATTGTGTCAGTTGCGCCGGTGTCATTCACCCGACGCCTAGCTGGTACCACATACTTTGCTACATCATCAACCTCAATCATGGCCGCATCATCCTCCCTCCCTTCATAGGAAACCGTCCTCGGTTTCGACCTATACCTTGCAGATTTTTTTCTTAAACACTTCAACAATACACCTTATATCCTTTGCATCTTTGGGAAGCATAGCATGAAACACACCCCTGTGCATAAAAGTGTACCTATTTGTTCGTCCATGATGAAGAGCGTTAACATCATGCTGCCACGGATGCCCCAAAATAAGGTGACAAACATGTAGTGGCATAACGTCGCATTCCACTTTATCCACATAGCCATCAACAGAAAAAGGAACCTTCACCCTGTGAGTTACCTTCACTTTGCCCACATCATTGATCCACTTCATATAGTATGGTTTCAGATGCTCCCAAGTTGGCAAAGAAAAAGACTCCACCACATCCTTACTAATCATATCGCTAGCACTGCCACCATCAATTATCAGTTTGCAAACTTCTCCCTTGATGGTACATGCAGTTTGAAAAATACTCCGTGGCTGTCCTGGTTCAAAAATGACCTTGTCATCTCGCTGGACCTTATGTGCTAGCAAACTCTCCATATCAGGATCATCTTGAGGATAACATAGTATGGTATCACCAGGACCTCTTTCGATTCCATCCTCTAACTTAGGCATCTCATCTTCAGATTCTGAAATATATTCCGCATCAACCAGTAGAACCCTTCGCTGATTGGAACATTCATGCTTCATGTGTCCACGTCCTCCATACTTGTGGCAAATAATATTACGGTGATGAGAAGACGTCGCACTAGATGAAACTTGAGAAACCTCCTTTGGTGCAGCAGCCACTTTGGTTTGTTCAATGCTTCCCGACTTATAAGAAGTAGCCGGCTTAGCACTAAACCCACCCTCAATAGGAGAAGAACCACGTCGCCCACTATTGTAAGATGGACGAATCTCTGAAGCTTGCTTCTCCAATACCCAACGTTCAGCACGCTCCGCTTGATGAAGCAACTCTGAATATCATTATATTGCATTAAATCAACACGGTCACGAATCTTTTCTTCTAACCCCTCAAAGAAACGTACCATGGTCGCCTCCGCAGACTCACGCATAGCTGTACGGATCATCAAAACTTGCATCTCCTTGTAGTACTCATCAACTGATTTCGTACCTTGCACTAAATGATGCAGTCTACTATGAAGCTAGCGAGTGTAGTAAGCAGGCACGAAACATTCCCTCATGATTCGCTTCATGTCAGCCCATGTCCTTGGTCGCTCGTGAGTACGGTTTTTATTATCCCACCATACAAGAGCATACTCTGTAAATTCCATTGATGCAACACAAACCTTCTTCTCTTCGGAGTAGTTATGACCATCAAAAATCTGATTTACGCGCATCTCCCACTCCAAATATTTCTCCGGGTCAGCACAACGTCCCGAGAATTCAGGTATGGTTATCTTGATTCGACCCAAACCATCATCCTCGTTGGCACCATTGCCTCCATAGTCACGGCGCCGCCCAGCATGGCGGTGAGCCCCAGTATCATGCCGTGGTCGGTGAGGTACGCCTCCACGGGCATCAAATCCTCAGAAAAGTCACCATCATCATTGTTGTCACGGTCACAACGTCGTCGTGGTGAGCGGGACTGTCGGGGTGCCACATCTCTCGCCTGAAGGCGCTGAACTGCTCGGTGAGCCGATTAAGACTCGCAGTCACCACCTGTAGACTATCAGTGCGCTGTCGGTCACTGGCAGTCAAACGTTCGTTCAACCTGTCCTCGACGCCAACAATATTTGCAGACAACTCCTCAACCCTTGTCCCAAGCTTCTTGTTCGCTCCCTTGATCGACATCAGATGGATACGTAAATCATCACTTATATTCAGATCCTCCGAAAGTTCATCGCCCTCCTCATGATCAGATTTTTCATGCTGCGAGTTCACCATCTTTCAAACAATTGAATCAAATAGCCGAGAAAAAAATTGTACCGTGATCAACCTTGCTCTGAATACCACTTGATGCGCCCTTCGACAGAAAAACTACAGTGCGAATAACTTTTCCTGATCTTTCATGACACAATTCAGTTACAATCAGTATTTCTCCTTAATCTTCAATCGTTCCCCTATCCGAATAAGCAGCAACAAATCAATCTGCAAACCGGTGTAACAACGATCCAGACTACTCCAGAACTAGACTTACTAGATGCAAATCTAATTAAACAACATGCAAACCCTGTGAGACGCCGGAATCACATGGACGAGCCCTTTGGACTCACGTAGCAGATTAGAAGTCACAAGCTCCAATCCTCCACGCCAAGCAAACACGAACCCTAGATGGATTCTCCAAAAAAACAAGCAGAACTTGGCCACAGGAACATAGCGAGTTTCTGGTTTATCTTAAGTAAAAAAACTCCCCTGATACACGGCCGGTTCGGCCCTATTAATAGTGCATGCAGGCACTTGACTCGGCTAGACTTGTACGACTAGGACTCTTATTACTAATTGGACTCTCAAGCTGACCGTAGCTTGTACTACTTCTACTTTGACTTTTGTAACTAGCACATGCATGTACTAGTACTAGATAAAACACTTGATAGTAGATGGCACGCATCTACTAGTACTGAACCTAGAAATAAAAAGGACACACAATACTTGTATGTTGAAAGTCCGTTCAATTCAGCTTCAGTTGAATTTTCCCCACTGTCAAAAATTGGCATGGAGTCCTGAATGTGGGCTTCACTTTCTTTGCTGGTATGATCTGCATTGTGTCAGTTGCGCCGGTGTCATTCACCCGACGCCTAGCTGGTACCACATACTTTGCTACATCATCAACCTCAATCATGGGCGCATCACGATGAATTGTGAATTTATGATCAAGTTTATCTATGAATAATATTTGATTCTTCTCTGAATTCTTATATGCATGATTTGATATCTTTGCAAATTCTTCGAACTATCGGTTTAGTTTGGCCTACTAGATTGATCTTTCTTGCAATAGGAGAAGTGCTTAGCTTTGGGTTCAATCTTGCAGTGTCCTTTCCCAGTGATAGTAGGGGTAGCAAGGCACGTATTGTATTGTTGCCATCAAGGATAAAAAGATGGGGTTTATATCATATTGCTTGAGTTTAGCCCTCTACATCATGTCATCTTGCCTAAAGCATTACTCTGTTCTTATGAACTTAATACTCTAGATGCCTGCTGGATAGCAGTCGATGTGTGGAGTAATAGTAGTAGATGCAGAATCGTTTCAGTCTACTTAACATGGACGGATGCTTATATTTCATAATCAGTGCCTAGATATTCTCATAACTATGTGATCTTCTATCAATTGCTCGGCAACAATTTGTTCACCCACCGTAATACTTGCTATCATTAGAGAAGCCAGTGAAACCTATGGCCCCCGGGTCTCTTTCTTATTATATTGCATCTCTTTTATTATCGCATCTCGTTTACTATTTTGCAATCTTTACTTTCCGATCTATACAACAAAGATACCAAAAATATTTATCTTACTATCTTTATCAGATCTCACTTTGACAAGTGACCGCGAAGGGATTGACAACCCCTTTATCGCGTTGGTTGCGAGGTTCTTGATTGTTTGTGCAGGTACTAGGTGACTTGCGTGTTATCTCCTACTGGATTGATACCTTGGTTCTCAAAAACTTAGGGAAATACTTACGCTACTTTGTTGCATCACCCTTTCCTTTTCAAGGGAAAACCAACGCATGCTCAAGAGGTAGCAATGCCACGTGTCGGTCACCCTTGACGAAAGCACTTCTATGACGCGTGATTTATCATCATGGAAGGGGACACTCCGTGAAAATAATTTTGGTAATGTCATGGAACACTTCTACGACAACACAGATATGACTATCTTGATTCTATCATAAAATCGTCATGGATGTACATGCATGACAGAAAATGTGACCTACTGTGACAAACACATATCATCACGAAAGTTTATATTTTTTGTAGTGAAGACTACGGGAGACACACGCACTAACTACTTCTCACATGCTGCCATCGGGGCATGCTGGCCAGACGCAGGCATTCTCCTTCCCGGCCTTGTAGGCGGCAGCCCACCGTGCTTCGATCTCCGCCAAGCTCTCCTCAGCATGGCGTGTGGCCTCTTGTTTCTTGCAGCAGCGGGACTGTATTTTCTTGAGTGCTTTTTGCCTTTTCCGCTCCTTCTGTGCGGCTTTGGCCGCCTCTAGATCCACTGCCCATTTGGCCATGGCAGCCTCAAAGTCCGCCCATGTAACTGTGTGGCCGCCGGCGGCGATGAACTCGGCACAGCGAGATGCCGTCACTTCCTTACCATGTGTACGGCCGCGGGCGGCGAGGAACACAATGCGGCGGGATGCCATCACTTCCTTACCAGTTATAGTGCGCCGCGGTGCCATGAACAACGCTTGGAGAGAGCTCTGGGACAGAGGGGCCAGGCATCCGTACAGTGCGGTGGTTTTTAAGAGCTCAACGACAAACGACAAAGAAAATTTGGCTTCCCTTACAATTTTGCTCATTCATTATCGCACACGGTTCATCTCCGTCGCCTCCGGAAACAGTGTGCGCTGAGCCTATTGTGTGTTGCATTATGATTGGTCGGAACCCCAACCACGCGGATCGCGCATGTGCACCGTAGGATGCGCCATGATCGAACGGCAATCCACGTCCCTCACATCACACCCGTGCAACTGTAACTGGATTGGATTTATAGGCGATAAATGCCTAGAAAATGCACATAATCCCCTAAATATGGTAAATGAGCCCGGAAAATGCCAAATTTGAACACAGTGATTTGCAGGGTGTATGTTCGTCGTAGAATAGAGAGTCTCTTGTTTTGTCACTTTCATATACTAGTGGGAATTTTCATTATAGAACTTGGCTTGTATATTCCAACAATGGGCCTCCTCAAGTGCCCTAGGTCTTCATGAGCAAGCAAGTTGGATGCACACACACTTAGTTTCTTTTGTTGAGCTTTCATACATTTATAGCTCTAGTGCATCCGTTGCATGGTAATCCCTAGTCCTTGCATTAACATCAATCGATGGGCATCTCCATAGCCCATTGATTAGCCTCGTTGATGTGAGACTTTCTCCTTTTTGTCTTCTTCACATAACCCCCTCATTATTCTATTCCACCCATAGTGCTATATCCATGGCTCGCGCTCATGTATTGCGTGAAAGTTTATAGGTTTGAGATTACTAAAGTATGAAACAATTGCTTGGCTTGTCATCGAGGTTGTGCATGATGAGAGCATTCTTGTGTGACGAAAATGGAGCATGACTAAACTATATGATTTTGTAGGGATGAACTTTCTTTGGCCATGTTATTTTGAGAAGACATAATTTCTTAGTTAGTATGCTTGAAGTATTATCATTTTTATGTCAATATGAACTTTTGTCTTGAATCTTTCGGATCTGAATATTCATGCCACAATTAAGAAGAATTACATTAAAATTATGCCAAGTAGCACTCCGCATCAAAAATTCTATTTTTATCATTTACCTACTCGAGGACGAGCAGGAATTAAGCTTGGGGATGCTTGATACGTCTCCAACGTATCTATAATTTTTGATTGCTCCATGCTATGTTATCTACTGTTTTGGGGAATATTGGGCTTTATTATCCACTTTTATATTATTTTTGGGACTAACCTATTTACCGGAGGCCCAGCCCAGAATTGTTGTTTTTTTGCCTATTTCAGTGTTTCGAAGAAAAGGAATATCAAACGGAGTCGAACCGGAACGAAATCAACTGGAGAAGTTATTTTTGGAAGGAAATCTACCGGATGGACTTGGACCCCACGTCAGGAGCCAAGGGAGGTGCTCACGAGGGTGGGGTGCGCCCCCCTAGGGCACGCCCCCCTGCCTCGTGGGGCCCCCGAAGCTCCACCAATGTACTTCCTGCACCCATATATACTCATGTACCCTAAAACTTCCAGAACAGATAATAGATCGAGAGTTCCGCCGCCAGAAGCCTCCGTAGCCACCGAAAGCCAATCTAGACCCGTTCCGGCACCCTGTCGGAGGGGGCAATCCCTCTCTGGTGGCCATCTTCATCATCCCGGTGCTCTCCATGACGAGGAGGGAGTAGTTCTCCTTCGGGGCTGAGGGTATGTACCAGTAGCTATGTGTTTGATCTCTCTCTCTCTCTCTCTCTCTCTCGTGTTCTTGAGGTGATACGATCTTGATGTATCGCGAGCTTTGCTATTCTAGTTGGATCCTATGGTGTTTTCTCCCCCCTCTACTATTTTGTAATGGATTGAACCTTTGAAGTTATGTTATCAGACTGAGTCTTTAAACATTTGAGGACACTTGATGTATGTCTTGCCGTGCGTATCTGTGGTGACAATGGGATATCACGTGATTCACTCGATGTATGTTTTGGTGACCAACTTGCGGGTTTCACCCATGAACCTATGCATAGGGGTTGGCACACGTTTTTGTCGTGATTCTCTGGTAGAAACTTTGGGGCACTCTTTGAGGTCCTATGTGTTGGTTGAATAGATGAATCTGAGATTGTGTGATGCATATCGTATAATCGTACCCACAGATACTTGAGGTGACATTGGAGTATCTAGGTGACATTAGGGTTTTGGTTGATTTGTGTCTTAAGGTGTTATTCTAGTACGAACTCTAGGGATGTTTGTGACACATAGGAATAGCCCAACGGATTGATTGGAAAGAATAACTTTGAGGTGGTTTCGTACCCTACCATAATCTCTTCGTTCGTTCTCCGCTATTAGTGACTTTGGAGTGACTCTTTGTTGCATGTTGAGGGATAGTTATGTGATCCAATTATGTTATTATTGTTGAGAGGACTTGCAATAGTGAAAGTATGAACCTTAGGCCTTGTTTACTATCATTGCAATACCGTTTACGCTCACTTTTATCATTAGTTACCTTGCTGTTTTTATATTTTTAGATTACAAAAACCTATATCTACTATCCATATTGCACTTGTATCACCATCTCTTCGCCGAACTAGTGCACCTATACAATTTACCATTGTATTGGGTGTGTTGGGGACACAAGAGACTCTTTGTTATTTGGTTGCAGGGTTGCTTGAGAGAGACCATCTTCATCCTACGCCTCCTACGGATTGATAAACCTTAGGTCATCCACTTGAGGGAAATTTGCTACTGTCCTACAAACCTCTGCACTTGGAGGCCCAACAACGTCTACAAGAAGAAGGTTGTGTAGTAGACATCAGTGCTCTCTAACTGGTGCTTTTTAATAAGAGGATGATGACTCGGCATAAAAGTAAATGGATAGGCCCTTCGCAGAGGGAAGCGGGGATTTGTAGAGGTGCTAGAGCTCGATTTTGAAATAGAGATGAATAATATTGAGCGGTATACTTTCATTGTCAACATAACAACCAAGAGATCTCGATATCTTCCATGCTACACACATTATAGGAGGTTCCCAAGCAGAATGGTAAAGTTTATACTCCCCCACCAGCAACAAGTATCAATCCATGGCTTGCCCGAAACAACGAGTGCCTACAACTAACAACAATCCCGGGGGAGTTTTGTTTGCAATTATTTTGATTTGATTTGAGCATGGGACTGGGCATCCCGGTGACTAGCCATTTTCTCGTGAATGAGGAGCGGAGTCCACTCCTCTTGAGAATAACCCGCCTAGCATGGAGGATACAGACAGCCCTAGTTGATACATGAGCTATTCAAGCATACAAAACATAATGTTTATTTGAAGGTTTAGAGTTTGGCACATACAAATTTACCTGGAACGGCAGGTAGATACCGTATATAGGAAGGTATGGTGGACTCATATGGAACAACTTTTGGGGTTTATGGAGTTGGATGCACAAGCAGTATTCCTGCTTAGTACAAGTGAAGGCTAGAAAGAGACTAGGAAGCGACCAGCTAGAGAGCGACAACAGTCATGAACATGCATTAAAATTAATCAACACCGAATGCAAGCATGAGTAGGTGTAAGATCCCAATTTTACTAAATTAGGATGTTAATAGATCATTCATATGCATATCATATTTTTATTGCATTATTTGCTTTTCCAGAATATTCAAATCATTATGCAACAAAAGGCAATTTATTTGGAGTGGAGATAACATGACTTCTCCCCTATTTTAGAAATGTTCATAATGTGCAGAATATTATTTCTAGTTCATATGATATGTTCTGGTAATTTTTGTGATCTTCAAAGTATTTTACTTGTGTGTTATTTTACTGTTTCTGTGGCCTTTTGCATCAAAATGAATTTCTAAAATTGCATTAGGTGAGGACCTAGTGTTCCTGTAGTTTATATTATCAGTATAGATTTTACTGTGCGTCTATGTATTTTTTATTTTTTTATTTAGTTTTTATTCTGTTGTTTTATTTTTATAGTTATTTTTGCTGCTGTAGTTTTTGTTTAAAGAAAAAAAACACAGCACGCAACACTGAAGCGCAGCACAGCGCAACTCCGCACCGCGGCCCAGCTCGCCGCCACGGCCCAACAGCCTCCCGTTCGCCCGCAGCCCACCTAACCGCGAAGCGGTAAGCGCAGCAGCCAGCCGCGCCCGAACCACGCCTGAAACGCACCCGATCCGACCCGCACCAGCGCCCGACCCGCTGTCTCTCTCTCTCTTTGCCGGCGGACCCCGCCACGCACCCGTCCCCTACCCCGAGCCGGACACTACAGCCGCACGCACGCACGCACGCCGAAGCTGAGCCGCTCTCGTGCCCTGGTTGATTCCATGTGCTCCAGGGACTCCGTACGCGAGCAAAGGACCCCAAGTAAACCCCGCACCCCCTGTCCCAATCTTCCCCGTTGCCGCACGCCTTGGTCGGGGCGTTTGGATCTCGGGAGAAGCTCCGCTGCCGCCGCTGATTCTTCGGTCGATTCCGTCGTCGTAAGAGACCGCAGAGCCGCACTGCCTGCACCCCTCGAACCCCCACTCGACGATGAACTCTTTTGACACCTTGAAGTACCCTGCAGAGGACCAGAACGCTGCCGCCACCGACATCCGCCGCTGCCGGAGCACACCACCATTCCCGTCATCGTTGCTGCTCGCAGAGGACGCCCCGTCGCCGTCCGACTTCACCACCGCCTCCACCGCTTGACACCGCCTCCGCCCGTAGCCTTACCTTCGCCGGAGCACCGCCGGAGAAGCGCTGCCGCCTATGCCCGAAGGCGCTGCCGTGTTTCTCTGCTTTGCTGGTGAACATGCGCGCATGCAATCTTGCAGCCAATCACACGTTGACACTTGGCACCGCTACAGTAAACGCCACAGTATTTCCAGAACAGAGTTTTCTTTTTGTTCTTTTTCAGTTTTCAACTCTAACTTCAAATAGCTATAGCTTTTAGTCTATATGCCCAATTTAGGTGATTCTTTTTCCTGTGCACTCACAAAAATCAGCACATTATCACAATACCAACTTTGCACATGGTTGCACTGTTTAAATTTGAATTCATTCAAATTCAACTTTCCGGAGGCCGTAACGTTCAAACCGTTTGTCGATTTTAAGTGTTTCTTTTTTGCTTTGTGACCATAGTGCTATTTAGGTGCTGTTAAGATTCTGTTGTTGAGTTTAAAAAATGATTTTCTTGCTGTTGGTTTTGTTTTGGTTCTTTTCGTGTTCCGGTGATTGATTTGTTTAATTGTGTGAAACGTGTAGATTGTCCGGAGTGCGATGCGAGCAATTGTCGGGAGTGTGACTTTCTGAACCAGAACCAAGGCAAGTTACATGTTGATCATCCTTTACCTATTGTTTTCTATGCATGTAGTTATATCACACTATGAATATATGCATGTATAGGAATACTATATTATTTTTGCTATGCTGATGAGCTATCTTCCCGTCTTTGCAAGTCGTGGTAGTGGTAGGTTGCTATGCTTTGTAGACGGGGGTGGTTCGTGTATTCATTGAGTTTATGTGAGGATTATATATATTTAACAAATTGAGTAGTAACTCGGGATTTAACTCACCTCTAGGCGTAAGTGGTATTGCTTGGTGTTGAGGGAAGGCATCATGGGGTCTTGCACCTTTTCTAAGGCCATGCGCTCATGAGAGTGCACCCTAAGTGGAATGCCGCCCAGGCTCAAAAAGATCAGACAGACTTAGTGACTAGTAGCTTCCATGTGCGGCCACTGGCTATATGGGCTCTGGCTTAGTTGATCAGTTGTTGGAACCCTGGCCCAGACAGTGTCGACAGATGTAGCATATGTAGGTGGGATGTGGCCGTCGGGTGGTCAAGGGAACCTCTTCTGAAAGACTTCGTCTCAATCTTCGGATTGGGTCCAGTGGGTAAAGCGTACTAAACTCTGCAGAGTATTAAAACTAATCATGATTAGTCATGCCCCCGGTTATGGGTAAATTTGAGCCACTATGCCATTACAGTTGTTGGATGATCTTGACAAATGTGACACTTAATAATATTTGTGGGCAACTTAATAAAGGGTAGGTTGGAGTTGATTTTTCCAACTCAACCTTGTGTTTTTAATTGTAGTAATAAAAGAACTAAATAAAAATTTGACTATTAGGTAGTTATGAGGATAAAATCAGCTTTCTGCAAAAATAAACCCTCAAGCCTTCCTTTGTTGTACTATGCATATACATGTAGGTTTGCTTTATTATTACTCCTGTGTAACTTGCCAATACATTCCAAGTATTGACCTATATGGCTGCAACGTCTCATGTTGCAGGATATTCAGACGAAGAGTAAGGTACCGTTAGGTTCGCGAGTCTGCACTCAGTATCGCCAGTGGGCTATGATGGGACTCATTGTTGTTTTCTGCTACTTTTCACTGTTTTATTGAATAAAGCTAGCCAAGTGCTATGCAGATTGTTTTGTTTTATACATTCTGGATCATACGTTGTAATAAATGATGCACTTGATATTCTGGTATTCATCTGTACTGTGTGTGCTAGCGAGTTCAATCCAAGGACTAGCACGGTAAGCATAGAGACTCAAATCCTTCGAGGTTTGGTTGTTACAGATGGTATCAGAGCAGTGTGTTGACTATAGGACGTGACCCTAGAAAATGGATTAGAAAAAGCCAGAGGAGTGAAAATTATTTTATTAGCTAGTTATACTTCTTACTATTTATTAGTAAACCCCTCAAGTATCTTGAACAGTTAAGTAGGAACTAGTGCTAAGACCACCATTCATGTTTGCTTTATATTGCAACGTTATCATGTTAGCGTATCTGATTATGCCCACTTTCGTGGTATGAAGATACTAGATTGTTTGCTTGATTGGTAGTTGTTTGTTAAATTGCTTAGTGTCGAAATTATTCGACTATATATATAATATTACCATATTGTTTGTTGTTTGTTTGTTGGTGTTATTCGTTGTTGTGGTTTGTTGGCTTGATCATATTATGCATATGGGTAGAATATATTTATATATACATAGCCTTGGCCCTATTATATCTATAACTCTTCTATGCTTGTCCACCAGATGCCGCCGAGGCGTGATACTAGACGCAATACTGCAGGAGGAGACAACAATGGCAATGGAGTACCACCATACATACAACAGGTTATTGAGGGTCAGGCCCAGTTGATCCAGTTGCTTACTCAGAACAGAACAACAACAATAACAACAACAATCCGCCGCCACCGCCACCTGTGGATATGCTTACCAGGTTCTTGAGGTTGAATCCTCAGAGGTTCTCCAGTTCCCCTGAACCTATTGTGGCTGATGACTGGCTCTGTGCAGTCAATAGGAACCTGGGGACGGTTGGATGCACTGATGCAGAGAGGGTGAGGTTTGCCTCACATTTGTTGGAGGGTCCTGCTGCAGCTTGGTGGGACAACTACTTGGTCACTTATCCCATTGCTACTATCACATGGCCTCAGTTTCAGGATGCCTTTCGTGCTGCACATGTGTCTGCTGGTGCTATGAGTCTGAAAAAGAAGGAGTTTCGCAGTTTGTGCCAGGGAGGTCGCACAGTTAATGCTTATGTGGAGGAATTTAATAATCTTGCATGTTATGCTCCTAATGATGTTAACACTGATGCAGCTAGGCACGAGAAATTTTTGGAGGGCCTAAATGATGACTTGAGCCTTCAGTTGACAGTGGCCACTTTTAGGAATTGTCAGGACCTAATTGATAAGGCCATTGTGTTGGAGGGAAAGCAACATGCCATAGAGAATCGCAAGAGGAAGTACAAAAACAATAATAGGTTTAATTCAGGACCACAACAGAAACCACGCACTTCATATCATGGTAATGGTGGTAATGGACATAATCATCATGGAGGTAATGGACATAATCATCATGGAGGTAATGGACATAATCATCATGGAGGTAATGATCATAATCATCATGGAGGGAATGGCCGCAACCATAATGTAGCGACCCGACCATAGATGGTCAAGTCTTTATGCTTCAGTGTCATCCCTGGATTGGTAATGCTGACACACACAGTACTCAAATGATTTATAACAGAGTAGCAATCACACACTTATTACATCGAATGTCTTAAGAGAGAACTTATTACAATAATATGGCTTAAGGCCATCTAATACGATAACAGCTGAAGGCTTGCAAGATAAAGTGAGTCCATCAACTCCAACGGCATAACTGAGCTGCACGGCAACGACCTAACGAATCTTACTCCTCGTCTGAAAAGTCTGCAACATAATAGGTTGCAGCCCGAAACGGGTCAGCACATGGAATATGCTGGCAAAGTAACACAGTAGAGCAAGAACAAAATTATGCTATCACTACATGCATATTTGGCTGGTGGAAAGCTCTATGGTTATAGTTTTGCAAAAAGCTAATTTTTCCCGACAACAAAGGAATAGATTTTAATTTTACTATCATGGTAGTTGAAACATCATTGAGAAGGTTCCTCCAACTCAATCCCAATTAAAGTGATTAACAACCCAACAATATTAATTAAACATGATGAGATACATGTGATAACCCAAGTACTAGATACTCAAGAATTGTCCATAACCGGGGACACGGCTAACCATGATTAGATTGTACACTCTGCAGAGGTTTGCGCACTTTTCCCCAGAAGACTCGATCTCCTCCATTGGATTTCTCGCACTACAGGGTGTTTGAGAAACGGATGACCGAGACACAGTCTTTCAGAAACATTAACTCTCTACTCCGGACAGACCATACCAAACCTACATCCCACTACCTGCTGATCTGCCTCTTCAAGAGCTTCACGTAACTTACTCAACTATATAGAGCCCATAATAGCTTGTGGCTGCACACGGAAGTTTCTAGCATGAATCATCTCAGTTCCCTTTGAGCCTGGGTGGCGGTCCATAGGAAGATCACACAGGTACTCCGGGATTTCCAAAAAAATACAGGCAACACTGGGTACTCAAGGTGCCTCAATCCACCCAGTTGTTTGATTAAATTGCCACCTTAAGTTGAACCATTAATTTAACAATCTCACATCTGTCATGGATTTCACTCAAACCCAAACCACATCTACGAGCATAGCATAGCATAGTAATATAAGCAACACGTAGAGTAACTCCCAAGGGTTTGAATGTAACAGGGCAATAGGTTCTACCTCAACAACTACTTCCCAACCCACATGTTAATGGCATCCTAATCATGCAATGTTTGAGGATTGGAACTAATGCATAAAAACTGGGTGATAAAGGGGTATGATCAAAGTGTTACTTGCCTTGCTGACGATCTACGAAACCTAGGGACTCGTAGTAGCACGCTTCGCACTCCGGGTGTTCTATCGCAAGCAAACAATAGCGTACATAAGTAACAAGCAACGATGCACAAGCAAAACTCAAATAAGAGAGGTTGACCAGAAAGTTCAAATTAAGAACTCTGGTTCGCAAAAAGAATCAAATCAAACGGAGCAACGAAACTCAAACGGCGAAAGAAAGAAGCTTCATTTACTAATCTGAAACTAGGTCAAATTTTACAGTAGAGAAAACTTGTTTGAGTTGGTTAAACGGAAAGAGGGTTTCAAGATGAAACTCTAGGCGCTTGAATCGCCTGATTCCAACTAACGAGCGAAAAGATAAACAGAAACTAAGATCAGATCAGAAATCGCGATCAGAGAAAATCGCGGATTAAATCCGATAAAAGAAAACTGACGAATAGACTAACGAACGAGCGTTTGTTAGCTGTATCTAACGGGCAAAGAACCGTTCATTAAAACGAATGTTCGGACGAACGTCCGCTAACTAGAAGAACCGAGAAAAACCGGCGATAAAAAAAACGAATCTAGGGTTTTCTAAAAAACCGAACGGTTTTAGAAAGAAAAACCGGTGGCGGATCCGGCGACTACCTCCAGCGAGGGGCTCCGGCGGGGCGGGATGCTGGCGGCGGGGCGGCGGCTTGCGGGGCGGCGGCGGCAGCAAGCAGCGGCGGCGGGGCTCGGCTGCGCCGGCGGCGGCTGCGGCTTGGGGCGGCGGGGCAGGCGGCGGTGGGGTGACGGTTTGGGCGGCGGGTGGCGGCTTATAAAGGGGGCGGGGGTGGCGGCTTGCTTGGACGAGGGGGCGCCCGGGGAGGAGTCCGAGCCGGACTCTCCTCGGCGTCCGTGCTGGGCACGACGGCACGGGCGAGGGAGGCGGTGGCGCGGGCGGGCCGGCCTGGCTCGGCTGGGCCTTAGGCCCAGTCGGGCGCGGGAACCTTTTTAAAAAAAATAAAAATTCGCCGACCGAAATAAAATCCTAGAAAAATAAATAAAAAACTAGAAATGCCAAAACAAATTTTTACCGTCTAAATAAAATATTTAGAACGAGATGAACATTTTCTTGGCCCTAAAATGAAATTTTGAAAATGTGCAATTTTTCTAATGCAAACAAAATTGCAATAAAATCCAAATGGAACAAATATTTGATTTTAGTATTTTTCCTCCAATATTTTATTTATTTTGGAGAAGTCATATTATCTCCTCTCTTGTATTTTAATATGAAGTATTTTCGGAGAGAAAAATAAATTAAACCAAAATCCTCGTTTCAAACTTTGATAAAAGAATCAAATATGAAAACCGGGAAATCCCCAACTCTCTCCGAGGGTCCTTGAGTTGCTTAGGATTTCAAGGATTACGGGGCGGAAAACAATAAAACATGATATGCAATGATGATCTAATTTATAACATTCCAAATTGAAAATTTGGGATGTTACAAACCTACCCCCCTTAAGATGAATCTCGCCCTCGAGATTTGGGCTGGCTAGAAAATAGGTGCGGGTGGTCTTTGCGGAGATCATCCTCTCGTTCCCAGGTGGCTTCATCCTTGGTATGGTGGCTCCACTGAACTTTACAAAACTTGATAACCTTACTTCGGGTGATTCTGCTGGCAAACTCAAGAATCTTAACTGGTTTCTCCTCATAAGTCAAATCACTGTCCAACTGAATCGCCTCCAGGGGTACTGCATCTCTTAGCGGTATATCTGCCATCTCAGCATGACACTTCTTCAGTTGTGAAACGTGAAACACGTCATGAACTCCTGACAGTCCCTCGGGTAACTCCAACTTGTAGGCAACTTCTCCCATCTGTTCGAAAATACGATACGGTCCTACAAATCTCGGGGCTAACTTTCCCTTAACTCCAAAATGTTTCACTCCTCGCAAGGGTGATACTCACAGATATGCTCGGTCTCCAATTTCATAGGTTACCTCCTAGCGTTTTGAGTCAGGATAACTCTTCTGCCTGGACTGAGCAATCTTCAGTCTGTCTCGAATCAATTTAACCTTCTCCTCAGACTCCTTGATCAAGTCTGGTCCAAACAACTGTCGGTCTCCTACCTCGTCCCACATTAACGGTGTTCTGCACCTTCGTCCATACAGGGCTTCAAACGGTGCCATCTTCAAACTGGCTTGATAGCCATTGTTGTAGGAAAACTCTGCGTACGGCAAATTGTCATCCCAACTAGATCCATAATCTAGCGCACAGGCTCTCAACATGTCCTCCAAAATTTGATTGACTCTCTCGGTCTGTCCATCTGTCTGCGGGTGAAACGCTGTACTGAACTCCAATCTCGTTCCCAGGGTCTGGTGCAACTGATGCCAAAACTTTGAAGTAAACTGTGTTCCTCGATCTGATACAATGGTCCTCAGAACTCCATGCAGACATACTATCCTGGACATATATATCTTGGCCAGCTTTCCACTCGTATAGGTGGTTTTCACTGGGATGAAGTGAGCTACTTTGGTCAAGCGATCAACTACTACCCATATGGAATCGTATCCTGCTTTGGTCCTGGGTAATCCGGTGATAAAGTCCATGCCTAGTTTATCCCACTTCCATTCGGGTATCGGCATAGGCTATAACAGTCCTGCTGGCTTCTGATGCTCCGCCTTCACGCGTTGACATACATCACATACGGTGACATACTCGGCAATATCCTTCTTCATATCGGTCCACCAGAAACGTTCCTTCAAATCCAAATACATCTTGGTGTTTCCGGAGTGTATCGAGTATGGCGAGTCATGGGCCTCCTGAAGTATTAACTTCCTGATCTCCTGGTTATTGGGCACATAAACTTGGTCCTCAAACCATAGGGTATCGTCCTCATCTTCACGAAAACCTTTGGCCTTTCCTTTGCTCATCTTCTCCTTTATCTCATCAATCTCCTTGTCCTCTTTCTGGGCTTCCCGAATCTTGTCCAGCAATGTCGACTAGACCTCCATTGTTGTAATAAATCCTCTAGGAACAATCTCCAATCAAAGTTCCATGATGTCCTCTGCTAATTCCTTTGGCAGTCCCTTACTTTCAAGGATATTAGCATAACTCTTCTGGCTCAAAGCGTCTGCTACGACATTGGCCTTTCCTGGATGATAGTGTAGTTTCATGTCATAATCCTTTATAAGCTCCAACCATCTCCTCTGTTGAAGGTTCAGTTCCTTCTGGGTGAAAATGTACTTCAAACTCTTATGGTCCGTGTACACATCACAATGGTCTCCAGGTCTTCAATGCATGTACTACGGCTGCTAACTCCAAATCATGCGTGGCATAATTCAACTCATGAGGTTTTAGTTGTCGTGTGGCATACGAAACAACTCTCCCGTCCTGCATAAGCACACATCCAAGTCCTAAGCATGAGGCATTGCAGTACACTTGGAACTCCTTATGTATATCTGGCAGTGTTAGCACTGGCGCTGTAGTTAAACGTTTATTCAATTCCTGGAAACTTGCCTCGCAATCTTCTGTCCATTTAAACTTAGTATCCTTCTTCAACAGTTCAGTCATTGGCTTTGCAATCTTGGAAAAATTCTCGATGAATCTCCGGTAGTATCCTGCGAGTCCAAGAAAACTGCGGATCTCGCTAACTGAAACGGGTGCCAACCATTTAGTGACTGACTGAATTTTGCTGGGGTCTACTACTATACCTTCTCCCGATATAACATGTCCAAGGAACCCGACTTCCTTCAACCAAAATTCACATTTGCTAAACTTAGTATACAACTGGTGTTCCCTGAGTTTCTCGAGAACTAAGCGCAAATGCTCCTTGTGCTCGTCCTCGTTCTTCGAGTATACCATAATATCATCAAAAAACACCACAACAAACTTTTCCAAATACTCCATGAACACCTTGTTCATCACGCTCATGAAATAGGCAGGGGCGTTAGTCAGTCCAAATGACATGACCATGTACTCGTATAATCCATATCGTGTTGTGAACGCTGTCTTCGGTATGTCCTTCTCTCGTATCTTCAACTGATGATACCCCGATCGCAAATCGATCTTCGAAAACACTTTAGCTCCTTGCAACTGATCAAACAGATCGTTGATCATCGGCAGTGGGTACTTGTTCTTAATTGTCACTTCATTTAATGCTTGATAATCAACAACCATCCTCAGGGATTTATCCTTCTTCTCAACCAAAAGTACTGGGGCTCCCAAGGTGATGAACTTCTTCGGATGTATCCTTTCTCCAATAATTTCTTGATCTGTTTCTTAATTTCTTCCAGATCATTTGCGGGCATCCGATAGGGTCTCTTGGATATTGGTCCTATACTTGGCAACAACTCTATTAAAAACTCAATGTCTCTATCCGGTGGCATGCCTAGTAACTCCTCTGGAAAAACATCCGGGTAATCCTTCACTATAGGCACTTCCTCCTGAACAACTCCCGTAAGGGCATTCGCTTGACTCCTCCTAGGCACATGCCTAGATACATACTTAATACTTTTTCCTTCCGGGGTGGTGAGATAAATCGACTTACTAGCACAGTCAATGCTTCCTCCAAACTTTGACATCCAGTCCATACCTAATATCACATCCAATCCTTGTGACTCCAAGATAATTAGGTCAGACGGAAAAACATGTGTACCAATGGTTAAGGGTATCTGATCACACCATCGGCTAGCCATATACTCTGCTCCGGGTGAACTTACTAAAAGAGAGGTCCTAAGGGTTTGGGTTGGTAGTTTAAACTTATCCACGAATCCCCTTGATATCTATGAATGCGATGCACCAGTATTGAAAAGAACAAGAGCGGTAAATGACTTAACTAAAAACTTACCTATTACCGCGTCCGGCTGCTCTTCAACCTCCTCCATGTTAACGTGGTTCACTTGTCCTTTGTTGAATGGACTTGGCTTCTTCCCAGCGCTCCCATTTCCATTTCCATTCTTTCCTTCCGGGCACTCCGTGGCGTAGTGTCCAGTCTTCCCGCACTTGAAACACGTAACATGACTTAAGTCCCTTTTGGCGGGTGTGGCTGGGTTGGGGCGGTCATGATTATTGTTGGTTCCATTCCCATTCCCATTCTTAGAACCATTGTGGTTATGCGATCCTCCTCCAGTGTGGTTGTGACCTCCATGGTTATGAACAAGTCCTCCCGAGTTCGGGGTTAGGCGAGGTTTCTGCTGAGCTCTTGAGTTATACTTCCCTTGTCCATACTTCCTCTTGCGGCTCTCAATCTGCTGTTGCTTCCCTTCAATCATAAGAGCCTTATCTACCAACTCCTGGTAGTTGTTGAAGGTTGCTACCATCAACTGCATGCTCATCTCAGCATTTTAGCCCTTCCATAAACTTCTCCTGCTTCGCGGCATCTGTGGCCACATCATCAGGGGTGTAGCGAGATAACTTGCTAAACTCATCCACGTACTGAGCCATAGTACGGTTCCCCTGGCGTAGGTTGCGGAACTCCCGCTTCTTCATTTGCATAGCTCCAGTGGAGACATGGGCTGTGCGAAAAGCTTGCTAGAACTGGTCCCAAGTGACATTGGCTATAGGAAAAGTGGCTGTGTAGTTCTCCCACCATGAGGCTGCTGGTCCATCCAATTGATGTGCGGCAAAGCGCACTCTCTCAGCATCTGTGCAATCTACGGTGGTCAACTCCCTCCCAATACGGCGTAGCCAATCGTCCGCAACTATGGGCTCGGTGCTACTGGAAAACACCGGCGGTTGTAACCTTAGAAAACGGGCTAGGTTGTCCACGGGCGGCGTGTTGTTATTGTTGCCCTGATTCTGAACTAGCAATTGCATCAACGTATTCTGCTGTTGGATCAACTGGGTGAGCTCCGGTGGGAAGGCAAAACCGGTGTCACGTCTCGAAGGCATCTGTGGGGTTTAGAGGGAAGAGATTTAGAATAGAAAAGAGGCCTAATGAGAAAACACTACCCATATGCACATGAGACAAACACAATCATTTCACTCAATCAATCAAGCAAGGGCATACAAACGATCTAGTGTGTTCAACTACTACTAAATACATGGGGGAATACTAGTGATATATGGTAGTCATCTAGAAATTTTGATCGGTGGAAGACTCCATGATGTCTGCTCCAGCTTCGTCTTCATAGTCATCATCACTAGGATCGGAATCGGTGTCGTCGATGATGATGTAGTTGTCCGGGCAAGTGGGATCTTCGTCTTCGTCTTCGTCTCCCGGTGCTGGTCCTCCCATGATTACTCCGATCTTCTTGACTAGGTCGTCATTCTTCTCCAATAGTGTCTTGATTTCCTCCTCATATCCATCGCGTGCAAACTTGAGTTCTTCCTCCAGTTCGATGATCCTAGTCTTCGCCTTCTTCAAGTCCATCATGTCCGTGCACATCTAGTTCTCCTGGCGTCAAATGTGCTGGTTTAACTCCTGAATGAAGGTTGCAATGGATCTATCCTTCCTGGTGCTGATTACTTCCCATTGCTCGTCTCGGCACCCACATATTTGGTAAATAGTGTCCTTAAGCTCCCTGTTGTAAACTTCTCCAATGCGTCCAATGGTAATGTGGGCTGCCATGCTCTTGCCTAGACTCCAGGTGGGTGCTTCGAAAGAAAACTCTACGGGTTTAGAAGTTGGCGAGAACGTCCTTCCTGGAACTTGTACTTGAATCATCCAGCGCTCCTCTTCGGGTAAAGTGGCGTTGTACGCCCCGGTGAAGCTTGGTATTCCAATGTTTAAGTACCTAGTGACTTCCTTCAAGTGACGTCCAAAAGGTGTGTCTTCATCCGGTTGTGCAAACTTGTTCTTCATCTCCGTCATCCTAAAGAGTAGAAAATGGAGAGGAGTCAGAAATGAGAAGAGAGGTGTGACCTAGGGTTTATCTTAGTGGTCGTGTCCTACACTCAGCGTGTGCTCTGATACCATCTTTTACCGACCCGACCTCAGATGGTCAAGTCTCTGTGCTTCAGTGTCATCCCTGGATCGTAATGCTGACACACACAGTACTCAAAGGATTTATAACAGAGTAGCAATCACACACTTATTACATTGAATGTCTCAAGAGAGAACTTATTACAATAATATGGTTTAAGGCCATCTAATACGATAACAGCTGAAGGCTTGGAAGATAAAGTGAGTCCATCAACTCCAACGACATAACTGAGCTGCACGGCAACGACCTAACGAACCTTACTCCTCGTCTGAAAAGTCTGCAACATAATAAGTTGCAGCCCGAAACGGGTCAGCACTTGGAATATGCTAGCAAAGTAACACAGTAGAGCAAGAACAAAATAATGCTATCACTACAGCATATTTGGCTGGTGGAAAGCTCTATGGTTACAGTTTTGCAAAAAGCTATTTTTTCTCGACAACAAAGGAATATATTTTAATTTTACTATCATGGTAGTTGAAACATCATTGAGAAGGTTCCTCCAACTCAATCCCAATTAAAGTGATTAACAACCCAACAATATTAATTAAACATGATGAGATACATGTGATAACCCAAGTACTAGATACTCAAGAATTGTCCATAACCGGGGACACGGCTAACCATGATTAGATTGTACACTCTGCAGAGGTTTGCACACTTTTCCCCACAAGACTCGATCTCCTCCGTTGGATTTTTCGCACTACAGGGTGTTTGAGAAATGGATGACCGAGACACAGTCTTTCAGAAACATTAACTCTCTACTCCGGACAGACCATACCAAACCTACATCCCACTACCTGCTGATCTGCCTCTTCAAGAGCTTCATGTAACTTACTCAACTATGCTAGAGCCCATAATAGCTTGTGGCTGCACACGGAAGTTTCTAGCATGAATCATCTCAGTTCCCTTTGAGCCTAGGTGGCGGTCCATAGGAAGATCACACGGGTACTCCACGATTTCCAAAAAAATACAGGCAACACTGGGTACTCCAGGTGCCTCAATCCACCCACTTGTTTGATTAAATTGCCACCTTAATTTGAACCATTAATTTAAAAATCTCACATCTGTCATGGATTTCACTCAAACCCAAACTGCGTCTACGAGCATAGCATAGCATAGTAATATAAGCAACACGTAGAGTAACTCCCAAGGGTTTGAATGTAACAGGGCAATAGGTTCTACCTCAACAACTACTTCCCAACCCACATGTTAATGGCATCCTAATCATGCAATGTTTGAGGATTGGAACTAATGCATAAAAACTGGGTGATAAAGGGGTATGATCAAAGTGTTACTTGCCTTGCTGACGATCTGCGAAACCTAGGGACTCGTAGTAGCACGCTTCGCACTCCGGGTGTTCTATCGCAAGCAAACAATAGCATACATAAGTAACAAGAAACGATGCACAAGCAAAACTCAAATAAGAGAGGTTGACCAGAAAGTTCAAATTAAGAACTCTGGTTCACAAAAAGAATCAAATCAAACAGAGCAACGGAACTCAAACGATGAAAGAAATAAGCTTCGTGTACTAATCTGAAACTAGGTCAAATTTTACAGTAGAGAAAACTTGTTTGAGTTGGTTAAACGGAAAGAGGGTTTCGAGATGAAACTCTAGGCGCTTGAATCGCCTTATTCCGACTAATGAGCGAAAAGATAAACAGAAACTAAAATCGGATCAGAAATCGCGATCAGAGAAAATCGCGGATTAAATCTGATAAAAGAAAACTGACGAACAGACTAACGGACGAGCATTCGTTAGCTGTATCTAACGGGCAAAGAACCTTTCGTTAAAATGAACGTTCGGACGAACGTCCGCTAACTAGAAGAACCGAGAAAAACCGGCAATCTGAAAAAAAACGAATCTAGGGTTTTCTAAAAAACCCGAACGGTTTTAGAAAGAAAAACCGGCGGCGGATCCGGCGACTACCTCCGGCGAGGGGCTCCGGCGAGGCGGGGTGCAGGTGGCGGGGCGGCGGCGGCGGCAGCATGCGGCGGCGGCTGGGCTCAGCTGCGGCT
>NC_041384.1:159263091-159326652 GCF_002162155.2 Triticum dicoccoides | reverse complement strand
CAGCTGCGGCTGCGGCGGCGTCGGGGCAGGCGGCGCCGGCGGCTGCGGCTTGGGGCGGCGAGGCAGACGGCGGTGGGGTGGCGGTTTGGGCGGCGGGGTGGTGGCTTATAAAGGGGGCGGGGGCGGCGGCTTGCTTGGGCGAGGGGGCACCCGGGGAGGAGTCCGAGCCGGACTCTCCTCGGCGTCCGTGCTGGGCACGGCAGCGCGAGCGAGGGAGGCGGTGGCGCGGGCGGGCCGGCCTGGCTCGGCTGGGCCTTAGGCCCAGTCGGGCGCGGGAACCTTTTTTTTTAAATAATAATTTCGCCGACCGAAATAAAATCCTAGAAAAATAAATAAAAAACTAAAAATGCCAAAACAAATTTTCACAGTCTAAATAAAATATTTAGAACGAGATGAACATTTTCTTGGCCCTAAAATGAAATTTTGAAAACATGCAATTTTTCTAATGCAAACAAAATTGCAATAAAATCCAAATGGAACAAATATTTGATTTTAGTATTTTTCCTCCAATATTTCATTTATTTTGGAGAAGTCATATTATCTCCTCTCTTGTATTTTAATATGAAATATTTTCGGAGAGAAAAATAATTAAAACCAAAATCCTCGTTTCAAAATTTGATAAAAGAATCAAATATGAAAACCGGGAAATCCCCAACTCTCTCCGAGGGTCCTTGAGTTGCTTAGGATTCGAGGATTATAGGAGGAAAGCAATAAAACATGATATGCAATGATGATCTAATGTATAACATTCCAAATTGAAAATTTGGGATGTTACACATAATGGCCACCATCATCATAATGGGCACAAGAGTAACAACGGCAATGGCAGAGGTAATGGTAATGGTAATGGCAATGGAGGGAACAATAACCAGAACCACCAGGTTACACGCGCGCCAAGGGATTTGAGTCAGGTGCAGTGCTTCAGGTGTAAGGCTATGGGGCACTATGCCACAGATTGCCTCGGGGCGAAGAACTCAGGATCCAACAAGCCAAACCCCTTCCAAAAGGGTCATGTCAACCATGTTAATGTTGAGGAGGTCTATAATGAACCTGATGCAGTGATTGGTAAGTTCTTGATTAACTCAGTACCCGCGCTTGTTCTTTTTGATACTGGTGCATCGCATTCATTTATTTCGAGGGTATTTGTTGATAAACATGGATTGCCAACCAAAACACTTAGTATGCCTATTATAGTGAGTTCCCCAGGAGCTGAGATGATAGCAGGTGTTGGTTGCCATCAGTTGACTTTGTCTATTGGAAAGCATGATTTTCCTACGAATTTGATTATATTGAAGTCACAAGGTCTGGATATTATTTTGGGTATGGATTGGTTGCAGTTATATAAATGTCGTATTGATTGTGCCAGTCGATCTATTCCTCTCAGTGCACCAGGAGGGAAGAGGATCAAATATGTGTGTAAGTATAAGCGTAATCAGGTGCAGGTGAACTCTCTTAAGGGGGGTAGCCTGGGAGAGGTGCCAGTTGTGAGAGATTATCCAGATGTGTTTCCAGAGGAGTTGCCAGGTATGCCACCAGATAGAGATATTGAGTTTCTTATTGATTTAATACCGGGCACTGGACCTATTGCAAAGAGACCGTATATAATTCCTCCTAAAGAGTTGGAAGAATTGAAGAAGCAGATAAGAGAATTGCAGGCACAAGGATTTATTCGCCCAAGTTCATCACCTTGGGGAGCTCTAGTTTTGTTTGTGGAGAAGAAAGATGGGACCTTGAGGATGTGTGTTGATTATCGTTCTATGAATGAGGTAACCATTAAGAATAAGTATCCTTTGCCTATGATAAATGATCTATTTGACCAGTTGGAGGGAGCTACTGTGTTTTCTAAGATTGACCTTCGTTCTGGTTATCATCAATTGAAGATTCGTGAGCAAGATATTCCCAAAACTGCTTTTACCACGAGGTATGGGTTGTATGAATATACTGTTATGTCATCCGGATTGACTAACGCCCCTGCATACTTCATGAATATGATGAACAAGGTGTTTATGGAGTTCTTGGATAAATTTGTGGTTGTTTTCATTGATGATATATTGGTGTTCTCCAAGAATAAGCAAGAGCATGAGGTGCATCTGCGCTTGGTAATGGAGAAACTAAGGGAACATCAGTTGTATGCCAAGTTTAGCAAATGTGAGTTTTGGCTGGATGAGGTAGCATTTGTTGGACATGTTGTGTCAGGTAATGGAGTTGCAGTTGATCCATCTAAGGTTGCTGCAGTTACAGAGTGGGAGACACCCACGACAGTTGGAGAGATTCACAGCTTTTTGGGCCTTGCAGGTTATTACAGGAGGTTTATTGAGAACTTTTCCAAGATTGCAAAGCCTATGACTGAATTATTGAAGAAGGAGAAGAAGTTTGTTTGGACTGATGAATGTGAAGCCAACTTTCAGGAACTGAAGCAGCGTTTGGTTATGGCACCAGTCTTAACTCTGCCGGATATACATAAGGACTTCCAGGTATATTGTGATGCTTCTCGTTAAGGACTTGGGAGTGTTTTGATGCAGGAAGGTAAAGTTGTTTCATATGCTTCACGTCAGCTTAAGAATCATGAGCACAATTATCCTGCACATGATTTGGAGTTAGCTTCAGTTGTGCATGCATTGAAAACTTGGAGGCCATATGTTATTGGTAATCATTGTGATATATTTACTGATCATAAGAGCTTGAAGTATATTTTTACTCAGAAGGATTTGAACCTCAGGCAGAGGAGATGGTTGGAGCTTATTAAGGATTATGATTTGAATGTGCAGTATCATCCTGGTAAGGCTAATGTTGTTGCTGATGCATTGAGTCATAGGAGCCATGCTAATGCAATTAATATTGATAATATGCCACCCGAGTTATGTGAACAGTTCAAGAATCTCAAGTTGGAGATGGTTCCTAAGGGATATTTAGCAACACTTGAGGTAAAGCTTACTTTTCTTGACAGGATCAGAGAAGCTCAAAATAATGATAAGGAGATTGCTGAGATAAAAGAGAATATGGTTAAAGGTAAGGCAGAAGGTTTCCATGAGGATGAACATGGGGCCATATGGTTTGAGAAGCATATTTGTGTACCTCAGGATGCAGATATCAGGAAGTTGATTCTTCAGGAGGCGCATGATTCACCTTATTCTATTCACCCAGGTAATACTAAGATGTATTTGGATTTGAGGGAAAGATTTTGGTGGCCTAGCCTGAAGAGGGAAATTGCTGGGTATATTGCAACATGTGATGCATGCCAAAGAGTTAAGGCGGAACATCAGAGACCAGTAGGTTGTTACAGCCATTTCCTATACCTGATTGTAAGTGGGATGAGATTGGTATGGATTCCATTACAGGTCTACCCAGGACTCGGTCAGGTTATGATTCTATTTGGGTAGTTGTTGATCGTTTGACTAAAGTTGCTCACTTCATCCCAATAAAGACTACTTATACCAGTGCTCAGCTAGCAAAAATTTATATGTCTAAAATTGTTTGTCTGCATGGAGTTCCAAGGAAGGTAGTGTCTGATAGAGGTACTCAGTTCACATCCAAATTTTGGTGTCAGTTGCATGAATCCTTGGGCACCAGGCTAGAGTTTAGTACAACTTTCCATCCACAGACAAATGGGCAGACAGAGAGGGTAAATCAGATCTTGGAGGATATGTTGAGAGCTTGTGCTTTGGACTATGGGTCCAGTTGGGATGATAATTTACCTTATGCAGAGTTCTCATATAATAACAGTTACAAGGCTAGTCTGAAGATGGAACCATTTGAGGTATTGTATGGTAGGAAGTACAGGACACCATTGATGTGGGATGAGGTTGGAGAGCGTCAATTCTTTGGACCAGACTTGATCAGAGATGCTGAGGAGAAGGTCAAGTTGATTCGTGACAGGCTGAAGATAGCACAGTCCAGGCAGAAGAGTTATGCTGATGCAAAACGTAAGGAGGTGACATATGAGATAGAAGACTGTGCATACCTTAGAGTTTCACCACTTCGTGGAATTAAGAGGTTTGGAATCAAGGGTAAGTTAGCACCACGTTTTGTGGGACCTTACAAGATCTTGGAGCATAGAGGAGAGGTAGCTTATGAGCTGGAGTTGCCAGAATCCTTGTCAGGAGTTCATAATGTGTTTCATGTATCTCAGTTGAAGAAGTGCCATGTAGAGATGATGGATGTTCCATTGAGGGACACAGTGCCACTTGAGGCAATTCAGTTGGAGAGTGATTTGACATATGAGGAGAAGCCTGTTAAGATTCTGGAGACAGCACAGAGAGTTACTCGCACCAAGACAATCAAGTTATGCAAGGTTCAGTGGGATCATCACACAGAGGAGGAAGCTACCTGGGAACGAGAGGAAGATCTCAAGCAGGATCACCCACACCTATTTGCTAGCCAGCCCGAATCTTGAGGGCGAGATTCATCTTAAGGGGGTAGGTTTGTAACATCCCAATTTTACTAAATTAGGATGTTAATAGATCATTCATATGCATATCATATTTTTATTGCATTATTTGCTTTTTCAGAATATTCAAATCATTATGCAACAAAAGGCAATTTATTTGGAGTGGAGATAACATGACTTCTTCCCTATTTTAAAAATGTTCATAATGTGCAAAATATTATTTCCAGTTCATCTGATATGTTCTGGTAATTTTTGTGATCTTCAAAGTATTTTAATTGTGTGTTATTTTACTGTTTGTGTGGCCTTTTGCATCAAAATGAATTTCTAAAATTGCATTAGGTGAGGAACTAGTGTTCCTGTAGTTTATATTATCAGTATAGATTTTACTGTGTGTCTATGTATTTTTTATTTAGTTTTTATTCTGTTGTTTTATTTTTTTAGTTATTTTTGTTGTTGTAGTTTTTGTTTAAAGAAAAAAACACAGCACGCAACACTAAAGCGCAGCACAGCGCAGCTCCGCACCGCGGCCCAGCTCGCCGCCACGGCCCAGCAGCCTCCCGTTCGCCCGCAGCCCACCTAACCGCGAAGCGGTAAGCGCAGCAGCAAGCCGCGCCCGAACCGCGCCTGAACCGCACCCGATCCGACCCGCACCAGCGCCCGACCCGTTGTCTCTCTCTCTCTGCCAGCGGACCCCGCCACGCACCCGTCCCCTACCCCGAGCCGGACACTGCAGCCGCACGCACGCACGCACGCCGAAGCCGAGCCCGGATAGCTCTCGTGCCCTGGTTGATTCCGTGTGCTCTAGGGACTCCGTACGCGAGCAAAGGACCCCAGGGAAACCCCGCACCCCCTATCCCGATCTTCCCCGTTGCCGAATGCCTTGGTCGGGGCATTTGGATCTCGGGAGAAGCTCCGCTGCTGCCGCCGATTCTTCGGTCGATTCCGTCGTCGTAGGAGACCGCAGAGCCACGCTGCCTGCACCCCTCGAACCCCCACTCGACGAAGAACTCTTTTGACACCTCGAAGTACCCTATAGAGCACTAGAACGCTGCCGCCACCGACGTCCGCCGCCGCCGGAGCACACCACCGTTCCCGTCGCCATTGCTGCCCGCAGAGGACGCCCCGTCGCCTTCCGACCTCACCACCGCCTCCGCTGCTTGACGCCGCCTCCGCCTGTAGCCTTACCTTCGCCGGAGCACCGCCGAAGAAGCGCCGTCGCCTACGCCCGAAGCCGCCGCCGTGTTTCTTTGCTTTGCTGGTGAACACGCGCGCATGCAATCTTGCAGCCAATCACGCATTGACACTTGACACCGCTACAGTAAACGCCACAGTATTTCCAGAACAGAGTTTTCTTTTTATTCTTTTTCAGTTTTCAACTCTAACTTCAAATAGCTATAGCTTTTAGTCTATATGCCCAATTTAGGTGATTCTTTTTCCTGTGCACTCACAAAAATCAGCACATTATCACAGTACCAACTTTGCACATGGTTGCACTGTTTAAATTTGAATTCATTCAAATTCAAACTCAACCTTCCGGAGGCCGTAACGTTCAAACCGTTTGTCGGTTTTAAGTGTTTCTTTTTGCTTTGTGACCGTAGTGCTATTTAGGTGCTGTTAAGATTCTGTTGTTGAGTTTAAAAAATGATTTTCTTGCTGTTGGTTTTGTTTTGGTTCTTTTCGTGTTCCGGTGATTGATTTGTTGAATTGTGTGAAACATGTAGATTGTCTGGAGTGCGACGCGAGCTATTGTCAGGAGTGTGACTTTCTGAACCAGAACCAAGGCAAGTTACATGTTGATCATCCTTTACCTATTGTTTTCTATGCATGTAGTTATATCACACTATGAATATATGCATGTATAGGAATACTATATTATTTTTGCTATGCTGATGAGCTATCTTCCCGTCTTTGCAAGTTGTGGTAGTGGTAGGTTGCTATGCTTTGTAGATGGGGGTGGTTCGTGTATTCATTGAGTTTATGTGAGGATTATATATATTTAACAAATTGAGTAGTAACTCAGGATTTAACTCACCTCTGGGCGGAAGTGGTATTGCTTGGTGTTGAGGGAAGGCATCATGGGGTCTTGCACCTTTTCTAAGGCCATGCGCTCATGAGAGTGCACCCTAAGTGGAATGCCACCCAGGCTCAAAAAGATCAGACAGACTTAGTGACTAGTAGCTTCCATGTGCGGCCACTGGCTATATGGGCTCTGGCTTAGTTAATCAGTTGTTGGAACCCTGGCCCAGATAGTGTCGACAGATGTAGCATATGTAGGTGGGATGTGGCCGTCAGGTGGTCAAGGGAACCTCTTCTGAAAGACTTCGTCTCAATCTTCGGATTGGCTCCAGTGGGTAAAGCGTACTAAACTCTGCAGAGTATTGAAACTAATCATGATTAGCCGTGCCCCCGGTTATGGGTAAATTTGAGCCACTATGTCATTACAGTTGTTGGATGATCTTGACAGATGTGACACTTAATAATATTTGTGGGCAACTTAATAAAGGGTAGGTTGGAGTTGATTTTGCCAACTCAACCTTGTGTATTTAATTGTAGTAATAAAAGAACTAAATAAAACTTTGACTATTAGGTAGTTATGAGGATAAAATCATCTTTCTGCAAAAATAAACCCTCAAGCCTTCCTTTGTTGTACTATGCATATACATGTAGGTTTGCTTTATTATTACTCCTGTGTAACTTGCCAATACATTCCAAGTATTGACCTATATGGCTGCAACGTCTCATGTTGCATGATATTCAGACGAAGAGTAAGGTACCGTTAGGGTCGCGAGTCTGCACTCAGTATCGCCAGTGGGCTATGATGGGACTCATCGTTATTTTCTGCTACTTTCCGCTGTTTGATTGAATAAAGCTAGCCAAGTGCTATGCAGATTGTTTTATTTTATACATTCTGGATCATACGTTGTAATAAATGATGCACTTGCTATTCTGGTATTCATCTGTACTGTGTGTGCTAGCAAGTTCGATCCAGGGACTAGCACGGTAAGCACAGAGACTCAAATCCTTCAAGGTTTGGTCGTCACAGTAGGATATAATTCACCATGAACTTAAATATCGTAGAGGCTACGTTGAATTTGTTTCAACTACATGCGTGAACATGTGCCAAGTCAAGCCACTCGAATCGTTCCAAGGAGGATAACACCCCATCATACCACATCACAACCATTTTAATAGCATGTTGGCACGCAAGGTAAACCATTAGAAACTCCTAGCTAATTAAGCATGGCATAAGCAACTATAATCTCTAATTGTCATTGCAAACATGTTTCATTCATAATAGGCTGAATCAGGAACGATGAACTAATCATATTTACAAAAACAAGAGAGGTCGAGTTCATACCAGCTTTTCTCATCTCAATCAGTTCATCATATATCGTCATTATTGCCTTTCACTTGCACGACCGAATAGTGTCGATAATAATAATAGTGCATGTGCATTGGACTAAGCTGGAATCTGCATGCATTCAATATACAGGAGAAGATAATGTAATATGGGCTCTTTGTTAGATCAACAATAATGCATATAAGAGCCACTCAACATTTTCATTATGGTCTTCTCCTCTCGACCCCCAAAGGAAAAAAACAAAACTATTTACACGAGAAAGCTCCCAACAAGCCAAAGAAGATCGAGAAATCTTTTTGGGTTTTCTTTTTAATTACTACTACAAGCATGGAAAATATACTAGCTAAAAGCAACAACTAATTTTTTCTTAAGGTTTTTCAAACACACAAGAAGAAAGCTTAAAAAGAAAATAAACTAGCATGGATGATACAATGAAAAAGTATGAACACCGACAACTGGCATGAGTGTGTGAGCATGAATGCAATGTCGGTGAGAGATACATACTCCCCCAAGCTTAGGCTTTTGGCCTAAGTTGGTCTATGCCCAAGGATCAAAGTTGTAGCTAGGGTCGTACTGAGAAGGGTCCTCGGATTGCCACTGGCTGGCGATCTCCTCCGGATTCCACTGATAAACAGACTGATGGTGAGGATCAGATGGTGTCTCCGGCTTTGCAGCTGCAATCTGGCTCCGGTAGGCATGAATGGCCTCCGGCAGAACGAGGTACATGCTTGAAAATATGTTGAACAAAGAGGGTGCGGGCAAGGTGATAAACTCACAATTTTTTTTGTTAAATATCAATTTATATTTGAGTATCTTATTCTTATCCTTAACAATAAACTCATGTGCTACCATACTCTTATAACCTAGAACAACAGGAGGCAGCAACTTTTCCTCTTTCTCATAATGCCTGATAGGTATGTTAAAGTGTGCAGCAAGGCGCGAGGCAAAGATGCCTCCGAGGACGAGGCCCTTAGTACGGTTCAGATCTAACCTTTTAGCAACAATAGCGCCTAAACTGAAAGTAGTATCATGAAACAAGGCATGGCGCAAAATAGCAATATCAGGGGCACTAAGGTTTCCATAGTTCCCACGACCAATTAAGCATCTACTAGCAAATATTGCAAAGTAACGTAGAACAGGAAAATGTATGCCAGTGATTCTTGCATCGGAAACTTTCCTCGTTTCCCCTACAGCAATTGTATCAATAAATCCCTCCACATCATTATGATGTGGTTCCTCTATGCTGCCCTCAAAGGGTATCAAACAGACTCGGCAAAAATCATAAAGTGACATCTCCTTATGCTCAACATATAAATAAAATTCCACCGAAGGTGGTGATCTCCTAGCATGGAAATGAAAATTTTGCACAAAGATATTGGTGAGTAAGAGATACTGTTCACGCTGGTCATGGAGTAAGGCGGTGAGGCCTGCATTCTCAGCCAAATAATAAAAATCTTCATGAATCCCGGCTTCTCTCAAGAACTCATCACAAGGCCATTCACACAGCCAAACCTCCGCAGTACGAGGGAGATTATACTTGGGCTTCTTGTTCTCTTCATCTTGCTTATCCTTTGAGCTTCTGCTCGATGAGCCCCTCAAAAATCTCTTCATCTTTTTCTGATAATTTCTGAAATTTTTAGTAACTTAAAATAAAAGTGAACCAAACTCAACAAAATTGATAGCAACTACTCCTACAAGTGCCTAGAGGCTATATCATGCATTAAAACTACTTTTGACCATAGAAATTTGACATGCAAGCTCAAGAACAAGGTCACCTAAGCAGCAAAAATTTGCAATAAATAAAGCACTAGAACAAAAACTAATTGGACCATTGGAGGAGTCACATACCAAAGAACAATCCCCCAAAGCAGATTTGTGAGAGGAGCTTTGAGCAAGGAGATCGAAGATGGCAGCAAGATGAGCAAGAACTCGGGTTTGAGCTAGCTAGTGATTTTTCTGGAGCAAGACAAAGTGTGTGGGTGAAAGGATAAGTGGAGGGGACCCACGTGGGGTCCACGAGGCAGGGGGTGCGCCCAGGAGGTGGGCGCGCCCTCCACCCTCGTGGGCACGTGCTGCTCCCCCTGCTGTGTTCTCAGTGCCTAAAATCCTCAAATATTCTAGAAAAAAATATATTTCATTTTCAGGGCATTTGGAGTACTTTTATTTTCAAGGTATTTTTTTATTGCATGGATAATTCAGAAAAAGACAGAAAATACTAATTTTACTTTATTTAATCTAAATAACAGAAAGTAAAAAGAGGGTACAGAGAGTTGTGTTTTCTAACTTCATCCATCTCATGCCAATCAAAAGGAATCCACTAACAAGGTTGATCAGGTCTTGTTAACAAACTCATTTCGAATAACATGAAACTGGAGAAATTTCGAATAACAGTAGGTTACCTCTACGGGGATATGCACATCCCCAAAAATAAGAATATCATATTTCTTCTTGACAGTAGGAAGAGGAAATTCAAAACTTCCAATAGTGATTGTTGAAATTTTCCCAATAGAATTGATATTGTGGACTTGAGGTTGTTTCCTCAGAAAGTGTACTGTATGGTCATTACCATTAACATGAAAAGTGGCATTGCCTTTGTTGCAATCAATAACAGCCCCTGCAGTATTCAAAAAGGGTCTACCAAGGATAATCGACATACTATCGTCCTCGGGAATATCAAGAATAACAAAGTCCATTAAAATAGTAACATTTGCAACCACAACAGGAACATCCTCACAAATACCGACAGGTATAGTAGTTGATTTATCATCCATTTGCAAAGATATTTCAGTAGGTGTCAACTTATTCAAATCAAGTCTACGATATAAAGAGAGAGGCATAACACTAACACTGGCTCCAAGATCACATAAGGCAGTTTTAACATAGTTTCTTTTAATGGAGCATGGTATAGTTAGTACTCCTGAATCTCCAAGTTTCTTTGGTATTCCACCCTTAAAAGTATAATTAGCAAGCATGGTGAAAATTTCAGCTTCCCGTATCTTTCTTTTATCAGTAACATTATCTTTCATGTATTTAGCATAAGGGTTCATTTTAAACATGTCAGTCAAACGCATACGCAAAAAGATAGGTCTAATCATTTCAGCAAAGCGCTCAAAATCCTCATCATCCTTTTTCTTGGATGGTTTAGGAGGAAAAGGCATGGGTTTCTGAACCCATGGTTCTCTTTCTTTACTGTGCTTCCTAGCAACAAAGTCTCTCTTATCATAACGTTGATTCTTTGATTGTGGGTTATCAAGATCAACAACAGGTTCAATTTCTACATCATTATCATTGCTAGGTTGAGCATCAACATGAACATCATCATTAACATTATCACTAGGTTCATGTTCATTACCAGATTGTGTTTCAGCATCAGAAATAGAAATACCATTGGGATTCTCAGGTGTGTCAACAATAGGTTCACTAGAAGCATGCAAAGTCCTATCATTTTCCTTTTTCTTCCTTTTAGAAGGACTAGGTGCATCTATATTAGCTCTCTGAGAATCTTGCTCAATTCTCTTAGGGTGTCCCTCGGGATACAAAGGTTCCTAAGTCATTTTACCCCCTCTAGTCATAACTCTAATAGTATTATCATTCTTATTATTATTTAATTCATTGAGCAAATCATTCTGAGCCTTAATTACTTGTTCTACTTGAGTGGTAACCATAGAAGCATGTTTACTAATAAGTTTAAGTTCACCTTTAACTCTAGACATATAATCACTCAAGTGTTCAAGCCTATCAGCATTGTGTTTCAATTGTCTGCCAACATAAGCATTGAAGTTTTCTTGCTTAACCATAAAGTCATTAAACTCATCCAAGCATTGGCTAGAAAACTTAGTAAATGGAATTTCAGATTTATCAAGTCTATAGAGAGAATTTGCCTTTACTACATGTGTTGGGTTATCAAGACCATGTATTTCTTCAATAGGTGGTAAATTCTTAACATCTTCAGCTTTAATACCTTTTTCTTTCATAGATCTCTTTGCCTCTTGCATATCTTCAGGACTGAGAAATAGAATACCCCTTTTCTTCGGAGTTGGCTTAGGAGTTGGTTCAGGAAGTGTCCAATTATTTTCATTGGTCAACATATTATTCAATAGCAATTCAGCTTGATCAACTGTTCTTTCCCTGAAAACACAACCAACACAACTATCCAGGTAATCTCCGGAAGCATCGGTTAGTCCATTATAAAAGATATCAAGTATTTCATTTTTCTTAAGAGGATGATCAGGCAAAACATTAAGTAATTGGAGAAGCCTCCCCCAAGCTTGTGGGAGACTCTATTCTTCAATTTGAACAAAATTATATATTTCCCTTAAGGCAGCTTGTTTCTTATGAGCAGGGAAATATTTAGCAGAGAAGTAATAAATCATATCCTGGGGACTACGCACACAACCAGGATCAAGAGAATTAAACCATGTTTTAGCATCACCCTTTAATGAGAATGGAAACAACTTAAGGATGAAGTAATAGCAAGTTTTCTCATCATGACTAAATAGGGTGGCTATATCATTTAATTTAGTAAGATGTGTCACAACAGTTTCAGATTCATAGCCATAAAAAGGATCAGATTGAACCAAAGTAATTAACTCAGGATCAACAGAGAAATCATAATCCTTATCAGAAATAAAGATAGGTGAAGTAGCAAAAGCAGGATCATATTTCATTCTAGCATTCAAAGATTTTTCTTTAAGCTTAGTGTGACGCCCCGAGACCGACATGCCAGGTGTCTTCCAGTTATTCGCTTGCGTTGCCATGCTTACCTTGTCATATTGCATTTGTGCTTGTGTCTGTTTGCATTCTCTTAATCATCATGTGCATTGTCATATTCATGCATGTTGTGTTGTTGCATGCTCCATGTGTGGCTCTTGAACCATCACTCCTCCTTCCTTCCCTTTCTTCCATTTTTGCAAGCGCCATTTCCCCCCTCTCTTTTGATGTTCATCTCTTCTCCAATATTCTAACACCATGTACCTAGCCTCTCTGTCAAATTTCATCTTAATTGGAATTGTTTTGGTTAGGGTTTAAAATGGTTCAAGTTTGAATTTAATTCAAACTTGAATTATTTTTACTTCCTTTAAAAATCTCCAAACCAATTTTGTTAAATAGAGCACATTTCCAGGATCATGAGTATATTTTTGTATTCCTCTAGCTCCTCTCCTTTTTTCCCTGTTCTTTCCTTTTTGTATTTCTATGTGAAGAAATAGAAAAGAAAAGAAAGCAGCAGTGAGTAGAGCAGCAGCCCACTAGTGCCAGTCCTTCCCTGGGCTTCCTCTCGCCGAGCAGGCCCAACCTTGGCCTCTCTACAGCCTCAGACCGGCCAGCCCATCCATCCACAAGGCCCACTTCTCCCGTACCCTAGCCCAGATTCCCTCCTCACGATACCCTGGCCTCTCCCTCTCGTGTTCCCTTCGCGCCACCAGAGAGAGAGCCCTGGCTCGATTCCCATCTTTGTTCGCTCGAACCCCCCTCCTCCCTCTCGATCTTCAACGCCAACGCTGCCGGCCTTCACCTCACGCCCTGCCACCTCCGGTGCCGCGCTGGCGAGCACCATCGCCGGAGTTGCTCCTTGTTGCCAGCGCCACCGCTATCGTGCCTCTAGCCCCGCCTCGGTTCCGTTTGGATTTGGACAGGAGCATGCTCCACCGCCCACTCCTCCCTTGACCCTGCCGGAATCGCGCTCCGCTGAGCAGCTCCCTCACCCGCGCCTCATCCCGTCCCCTCTGCCTCCCCCCAGCGCCTCACTGCTGTCTCCTCCGCCGCTGCTCCAGCAAGCCCCCGCCGCCGAGCGTTGTCTCTCTGTGCGGTCACCACCTGACCCGCTGCCGCTCTGCCACCACCGCCGGCGCCCTGCAGCTTCCTCCGCTGTCTTGCGCTGTCCCTCTTGCCTCACCTCCTTCATATTCAGCGCCTCGATGCCCCTTTGCTCGCCCGCCCTTCTCCTGCTGCTACCTCGAGCAGTACCACGACCTGCTTTCCCTGTCCGCCGTAGTCGACGACCGTGACGCCCCACTGTCATCATTGCACCTCCACTTGCAGTTGCGGTTGACACCAAGTTCAACCAATGAACATGGATTAGCACCAAGTACCACGACGGCCCTCCAAGAATTTGGATTCGACAAGTTCGGCGACGCTCTTGTACAACTACGTTACCGAGACCGGCAAGACCGACTACACGAAACGCCGAGTACCACAACACGACCATCGACATGTACCCCTACACCGCACTGAAACGCCGAGTTCCTCTCCGACCGCGTGTACGACTACCATGGCCAAAAGAACCATATACTACTACGATCTCCAAAGAACTGTGTAACGGAAACGTCAAGTTCGACTACCGCTAACATGTACAACTACCTCGCGAGAACGTCTACTTCCCCCACTTCCACTATGAACTTGTTCTGCCCGAAACGCATGCTTCGAAGGTATACCACCGAGACGACCGCCCGTGAACGAATGCATGTGTTGTTTGAGATGCATGTTTGGATGTTGTATCCTCCCGTTAACTTTAGTTGTTTCCCTTGCTTGGCACCATCGTCGAACCATGGGAACTCGGTATCCGAGATCACCCCACCATTCGTGCATGACACGCTCCCGTCACACTTCCTTTGCACTGGTATCTCCGTGAGCTACCGGAACCGATATGGTGCCGTGGCATCATTTTCGGATTCATCGTCGTGGCACTCTTTCTTTCCACCACGGTGACAAATTCTTCTCATTATGCTGATGTCAACTTTTTCATAAAACTTGCAATGTCATCCGCATCATGATAACAACATCAAGAATGTTTCAATTGTTGTTTGCTTAAATTACTAAGGCACATGAGGATTACCGGATTTCTTGCTTGTTATATCCGGCCCCATTTAAATTGTTTAGATAGTATAGTTTTGTTATGCTTCACCTCTTTCCATGCTAACCAACATTTAATATTGTTGAGTACATAACCGGGAGTGAACTAAATAAGTCATGTGGTGTTTTCGTCCATATGCAACTTGTTGCATATTGAGCTCCACTTAACTTGTAGTTTTGCTTGTGCACTTTGCCATGCCATGCCTCATTAAACCGGACACGCATCATCCTTGGTTGTGCATCAAGCCATGCTTGTGATGGTTGCTTACAATGTTGCTTGCTTCTTTTCGGTGTTGCTTCTTCGGGTTAGTTCCGATAACGTCGCGTTTGTGAGGATCTGTTCATCTACGTCCGTTTGTCTTCTTCATGGACTCGTTCTTCTTCCTTGCGGGATCTCAGGCAAGATGACCATACCCTCGAAATCACTTCTATCTTGGCTTGCTAGTTGCTCGCTCTATTGTTATGCCTATGACACGATACCTACCACATGCTTTGTCATGCCTCCCATATTGCCATGTCAAACCTCTAACCCACCTTGTCCTAGCAAACCGTTGTTTGGCTATGTTACCGCTTTGCTCAGCCCCTCTTATAGAGTTGCTAGTTGCAGGTGAAACTTGGAGTTTGTTCCTTGTTGGAACATGATTATTGTTGGGATATCACAATATCTCTTATTTAATTAATGCATCTATATACTTGGTAAAGGGTGGAAGGCTTGGCCTTATGCCTGGTGTTCTGTTCCACTCTTTCCGCCCTAGTTTTCGTCATACCGGTGTTATGTTCCTTGATTTTGCGTTCCTTATGCGGTTGGGTTATAATGGGAACCCCTTGACAGTTCACCTTGAATAAAACTCCTCCAGCAAGGCCCAACCTTGGTTTTACCATTTGCCACCTAGCCTTTTTCCCTTGGGTTTCCGGAGCCCAAGGGTCATCTTTATTTAAACCCCCCCGGGACAGCGCTCCTCTGAGTGTTGGTCCAACCTGTCAGCCGCCGATGGCCACCAGGGGCAACTCTGGGTTGGCCTACCGGAAGTTTGGACAATCCGGTGTGCCCTGAGAACGAGATATGTGCAGCTCCTATCGGGATTTGTCGGCACATCCGGGTGGCTTTCCTGGTCTTGTTTTACCATTGTCGAAATGTCTTGTAACCGGGATTCCGAGTCTGATCGGGTCGTCCTGGGAGAAGGAATATCCTTCGTTGACCGTGAGAGCTTGTGATGGGCTAAGTTGGGACACCCATGCAGGGTTTTGAACTTTCGAAAGTCGTGCTCGCGGTTATGGGCAGATGGGAATTTGTTAATGTCCGGTTGTAGAGAACTTGAAACTTAACTTAATTAAAAATGCATCTACCGCGTGTGTAGCCGTGATGGTCTCTTTCCGGCAGAGTCCGGGAAGTGAACACGGTTCTTGTGTTATGCTTGAACGTAAGTAGTTTCATGATCACTTCTTGATCACTTCTAGTTCACGACCGTGCATTGCTTCTCTTCTCTCTCTTATTTGCGTAGTTTTAGCCACCATATATGCTAGTGCTTGCTGTAGCTCCACCTCACTACCCTTTCCTACCCATTAGCTTAAATAGTCTTGATCTCGCGGGTGTGAGATTGCTGAGTCCTCGTGGCTCACAGATTACTTCCAAAACCAGTTGCAGGTGCCGTTGATACCAGTGCAAATGACGCAGCTGAGCTCAAGTGGGAGATTGATGAAGATCATGTTCGTTGTGTTGTTTCGTTTCCAGTTGATCAGTAGTGGAGCCCAGTCGGGGCGATCGGGGATCTAGCATTTGGGGTTGTCTTCTTTTATTTTGGTTTCGTAGTCGGACCTTGATTGTATTCTAGATGATGTATGTTTCACTTGTATTTGTGTGAAGTGGCGATTGTAAGCCAACTCTTTATCCCTTTCTTATTTAGTACATGGGATTGTGTGAAGGTTACCCCTCTTGCGACAAACCTACCATGCGGCTATGCCTCTAAGTCGTGCCCCAACACGTGGGAGATATAGCCGCATCGTGGGTGTTACAAGTTGGTATCAGAGCCATCCCCGACTTAGGAAGCCCCTGCTTGATCGAATCACTGGCGTTGTTGTGTCTAGAAAAATGTTTTGAGTCTTATAGGATTATATATATTGGAGAATAGGATTCTTTTTACTCCTCAGTCCCTTCATCGCTCTGGTGAGGCCTCCTGACGTAGAGTTTTGACTCTTCTCTTTTCAAATTTCACGAAATTTTTTTAGGAGCACGCGGGTATCTTGGAATCGTTTCGATGGTTTTGTGACGAGAACATTGTTCTTGGTGCCTCCTGACATTTAGGGGTTGTGGCAGTGTCCCGGGGAGTTGAGCTTTGAGATGTTGTCGTCACAATTTTATCTTTGCAGTTCTGGAATACCTGAGTTCGCCGACATCGAAAATCTATTTTATGCAGTTGTTGGTGAGATAACCTCGACGCCACCCAGTACTGGGGCAGGAGTCCAGGTGTATTGCCATAACTCGTATAACGGATGCTTTTCAAAGGTTGAGGTAAATGATTTCCGAAGGTTTCTTGGTTATGTGTTGAAGGATGGATACAGCTGGATGTAGGATTTGCTAGTTTTGGGTGAGATGTTATGCTTCCCCTGTATCCCCAACACCTGATTGCATAACCAGAAAGTTTCGGGAGTTTATAAGTGGGAATTCAAGTACCTCCTAGGATATCTTTCCGACAGATGCATGATATGAGATTGGGGTTCGACGTCTAGTGGTCCGCCTATCCACGGTTGGTTTTACAGTGGTCTTGTTGTGTCTTAAAGAATCCTTGGCTATGCTGACTCGGGGACGCTTCATATGTCATGTGCACTGCCTTGTACATGATGGTGCTGTACGATCGAGCCCGTGTGGGCCCCACCATGAAAACTTCGGACAAAATCTTGATCATATGTTTGTTTCGGCCTATTTTGCAAGCCAATCCTTGTTTTGTTTTGATTGTGGTATTCGAGTTGCTTCAAAGTCAAGTGTTGATTCCATACCTTTCCGAAGCAGTGTTCTCATACTCCTATGTGAATACCAATCCGTCATGATAATTGAGATTGTCATGTCAATCCTTTTCAACCGATGTGGTTCTCTTCAAGATGATCCTATCATTTTTCCCATCCGCAAGATCAATTCTAAGTCTTCTCAACGGTGTTTGTTTCATCCGTTCCAAGTTGCCTTTATCTTTTCCGCCCTCCCACCCTTTTTCTTCAAGGACTCAGATTTTTCTGAATCAAGTATCCATATTATTGATGTGAAGTCTCTCCATTCTTTTCTGCCAATATTCTTATCCGGTGATTCCCAGGAAGATTATAACGGAGCTTCAAGTTCATCATTCTTCATTCTTTTCCTTCTCCGCTGGATTAAATTCAAGCTTTGGTATTAGCATAGTCATTTCATTTTGCCCAATGCTTTTCTTATGACCGGTGCTCCTCATAATCATTCCCCGCTTGCTATTCAATTGTTCCGGAGTGCTGAAGATATCTCGAAGATTCATGTTTCCACTCCGCATTCGATCAACCTATTCTGAGGTTGTTATCTCATTCAAGCCATTTAATTGAACCGGTGCAATCTCTCTTTTCAAGCAATCGTTCAACGGCGTATCTTTTGAGTGGGACCTAACCCATAGGTCTTTTTCCCAGGATCTTACCCGACTCTTCTAATTTTTGCGGAGTTATTCCCAAATTCTTTTCCAAGTTTGACGTAAGAATGAGTTATCATCAGTCAAATGTCTTTCTATAAGATCTTTCAAATTCTTTTCGTCGTTTGTTCAACTTTTTTTTTTATTTTTCATTCAGGAGTGCCTCAAAAATTCATGGTGCTGTTTCTCGTCGCCATTCTCGGATTTGAAGACCGAAGGAGATTTTTGTCTCTCAATCTTGTCCATTCTCTCGAAGATTCGTGATTCTAGCTTGATGCCATCCCCTCATAATTGTTTTCAATTGTGAGAATTTTTTCACCTATCCGGAGCAATTCATGATTCTTTTCAGTTTGATTCGTCCAAAGCCCATCATCTCAGAATTATTCATTCCAGCTTTCAGCTCTTGTTCTCCAAATCTTATTGGTGCATCGCTCAAACATCCTCTAATCAGTTCAGGATCTCTTCGTTCTCAGGTATCTAAATGCTAGCAAGTATCTTCATTCATTTTCCAATTCCTCCCGGTGAATTTGTGCTTTTGCTACGTTCATTTTCAATTCTTACGGTGGTTCGTTCAATATTTCTCTTCTGTTGTTATTATAGCAATTCATTCGTTCTTTCCAAATCCTACTGGCGGATCAGTGAAGTCCTTCTCAAGTTTGCGCTATATCTATCTTAATTCTTCAACAAGAATAAGTAGTATGTCAAATCCGCTGCTTGTCATCAATTTAAATTGGTGAAGGATAAGCATAATGTAATTCTTATTCTTGTTTCTTCGAGTAAATTCAATTTCTGCTTTCTGGAGTGGTTCATCATATCACATTCTCGGTTCGAGATGCTTTATCTTTTATTTTCCAAGAGTTCCAAGCTCTCGCAATTATATCACCACGGAGATTCATCTAAATCATTGCTAGGATTCACCTTGTGTTTCCAACTTCTCTTTCTTCCGTGTGATCATCCTTTTGTTACTGGAGTTCTTCATGAAGGTTCTACATGATGGTTCATCAAGGATTTAATTCCTTCTCGAAGTTCTCATCAAGAATCTTTTCAGAGGAGCTCAAGTATTCTTCATCTTGCATTCCGAAGTGCAATTCTTTTATATCTCATCTTTTGAGATGGTGTTATGTCTTTCTTGACAATTTCCCTTCATGTTTCATGATTCAAAAGTTGTCAAGAAATGAGATATTTAAACCCATCACTTTCTTCCTTAGAATTATCTTGGGTTATATTTCACCTAAAGCCTTCCCTAAGGAATGTTGCTATTGTGGTGCTTATCAATGATTCAAGTTATCTCTCTATCATCTTGGTGGAAGAAGTTTTCATCTCTTCTTTGTTCCCGATCAATCATTGCTTTCGGTGGCAGAATTTCACCTCATAGTTTTGAGATGTTTTCCATAAGCCCACAACAAGCTTACTCTTTTCGTTGTTGGTTTTCCAACAACTCCGTTCGACCCTTCTACTAAAGATGCTTTTTCAAGCTCAATTGAGGTAGAAGATGTTGTTTTCTCCTCTGTTCTTTTGATTCCATTCTTACATTTGTTCCGGAGGCATTGTGATGTTGGTCTCTTCGACCCATCATCTTGTTTTGTCAAGTTCATGTTGAATTCTTTCCATTTACAGTCGGAGTGCTGCCCAAATTACATCATTCTTATTCCTTCTATATCTTGTTTAACCGGAGTGTTGTGTCTATCATTCCAATTCTAATCGGAGTCTCATCCAAGTGCTTTCATTTCACCAAGGTCATATTCTATGCCTTCCATTTCTAACCGGAGTGTTGTTGTAATTGATCCTTATCGTTCCTTGTACATTTCGTTTCTATCGGAGTGCTTGCACGTACTTCTTATCCATTGTAACCTTTTTCTTATGTTTGTCAACTTACAAGGTTCCCGTAATGTTCCTTGTTCCTCTTTTCTAACGGCGTGTTTTCAACTACGTTCATCTCCGTTGTATTCCTCTTTCCAATTGTTTAACCTCTCAAGGTTCATTGGTTTCACTCGTTTGTCCAAGAAGCAACTTAGTTTTACCCCTCCTCTTCGGTTTTCCCCGGTGCCATCCTAGATCTCGGGACGAGATCCTCTCATAGTGGTGGAGTGTTGTGACGCCCCGAGACCGATGTGCCAGGTATCTTCCAGTTATTCGCTTGCGTTGCCATTCTTACCTTGTCATATTGCATTTGTGCTTGTGTCTGTCGATACATCTCCAACGTATCTATAATTTTTGATTGCTCCATGCTATATTATCTACTGTTTTGGACTATATTGGGCTTTATTTTCCACTTTTATATTATTTTTGGGACTAACCTATTAACCGGAGGCCCAGCCCAGAATTGCTGTTTTTTGCCTATTTCAGTGTTTCCAAGAAATGGAATATCAAACGGAGTCCAAATGGATTAAACCTTTCTGGAACGTGATTTTCTTCCCGAATATGACCCAGGAGACTTGGACCCTACGCCAAGGAAGCTTCGAGGTGGGCACGAGGTAGGGGGGCGCGCCCTATACCCCCAGGCGTGCCCCCACCCTCGTGGGCCCACCGAAGCTCCACCGACGTACTTCTTCCTCCTATATATACCTACGTACCCCCAAATGAACAGAGACGGAGCCAAAAACCTAATTCCACCACCGCAACTTTCTGTATCCACGAGATCCCATCTTGGCGCCTGTTACGGAGCTCTGCCGGAGAGGGCCGTCATCACGGAGGGCTTCTACATCATCATAGCCTCTCCGATGAAGTGTGAGTAGTTTACCTCAGACCTTCGCGTCCATAGTTATTAGCTAGATCGCTTCTTCTCTCTTTTTGGATCTCAATACAAAGTTCTCCCCCTCTCTCGTGGAGATCTATTTGATGTAATCTTCTTCTTTTTGCGGTGTGTTTGTTGAGACCGATGAATTTGTGGGTTTATGATCAAGTCTATCTATGAATAATATTTGAATCTTCTATAAATTCTTTTATGTATGATTTGTTATCTTTGCATGTCTCTTCGAATTATCCGTTTGGTTTGGCCAACTAGATTGGTAGTTCTTGCCATGGGAGAAGTGCTTAGCTTTGGGTTCGATCTTGCAGTGTCCTTTCCCAGTGACAGAAGGGGCAGCAAGGCACGTATTGCATCGTTGCCATCGAGGATAACAAGATGGGGTTTATTTCATATTGCATGAATGTATCTCTCTACATCATGTCATCTTGCTTAAAGTGTTACTCTGTTTTTAACTTAATACTCTAGATGCATGCTGGATAGCGGTCGATGAGTGGAGTAATAGTAGTAGATGCAGAATCGTTTCGGTCTACTTGTCACGGATGTGATGCCTATATACATGATCATGCCTAGATATTCTCATAACTATGCTCAATTCTGTCAATTGCTCAGCAGTAATTTGTTCACCCACCGTAGAATACTTATGCTCTTGAGAGAAGCCACTAGTGAAACCTATGGCCCCTGGGTCTATTCTCATCATATCAATCTCCATCACTTTAATCTTGCTTTGCTTTTTTACTTTGCCTTTTACTTTTCACTTTGCATCTCTATACCATAAATACCAAAAATATTATATCTATCAGATCTCACTCTCGTAAGTAATCGTGAAGGGATTGAAAACCCCTAATCGCGTTGGTTGCGAGTAGCTATCATTTTGTGCAGGTATGAGGGATTTAGCGTGGCCTCCTACTGGATTGATACCATGGTTCTCAAAAACTGAGGGAAATACTTATGCTACTCTACTGCATCATCCTTTCCTCTTTGAGGAAATCCAATGCAAGCTCAAGAGGTAGCAAGAAGAATTTCTGGCGCCGTTGCCGGGGAGTCTACGCAAAAAGTCAACATACCAAGTACCCATCACAATCCCTATCTCTCGCATTACATTACTTGCCATTTGCCTCTCGTTTTCCTCTCCCCCACTTCAACCTTGCCATTTTATTCGCCCTCTCTTTCCCAATCTCCTTCTCCTTCTCCGCCTCTCTTTTCCGTTTGCCTTTTTCTCGCTTTCCTTTTTGTTTGCTCGTGTGTTGGATTGCTTGTTTGTCGTGATGGCTCAAGATACTACCAAATTGTGTGACTTCACCAATACCAATAATAATGATTTCCTGGGCACTCCGATTGCTCCTCTTGCCAATACTGAATCTTGTGAAATCAATACTACTTTGTTGAATCTTGTTATGAAAGATCAATTCGCCGGCCTTCCTAGTGAAGATGTCGCTACTCATCTGAATAGCTTCGTTGATTTATGTGATATGCAAAAGAAAAAAATGTCGATAATGATGTCGTTAAATTGAAGCTATTTCCTTTTTCGCTTAGAGATCGTGCTAAAGCTTGGTTTTCGTCTTTGCCTAAAAATAGTATTGATTCTTGGAACAAGTGCAAAGATGCTTTTATCTCTAAGTATTCCCCTCCCGCTAAGATCATCTCTCTTAGAAACGATATTATGAATTTTAAGCAACTTGATCATGAACATGTTGCACAAGCTTGGGAGAGAATGAAATTAATGATACATAATTTCCCTACTCATGGTTTGAATTTGTGGATGATTATACAAAATTTTATGACGGACTGAATTTTGCTTCTAGAAATCTTTTAGATTCGGCCGCGGGAGGCACTTTTATGGAAATCACCTTAGGAGATGCTACTAAACTCCTAGATACTATTATGGTTAATTATTCTCAATGGCATACTGAAAGATCTTCTAATAAAAAAGTGCATGCAATAGAAGAAATCAATGTTTTGAGTGGAAAGATGGATGCACTTATGAAATTATTTGCTACTAAGAGTGTTTCTTCTGATCCTAATGATATGCCTTTGCCTACTTTGATTGAGAATAACAATGAATTTATGGATGTGAATTTTGTTGGTAGGAATAATTTTGGTAACAACGCTTATAGAGGGAATTTTAATCCTAGGCCATATCCTAGTAATCCTTCTAATAATTATGGGAATTCCTACAACAACTCTTATGGAAATTATAATAAGATGCCCTCTGAATTTGAGAATAGTGTTAAATAGTTTATGAATTCACAAAAGAATTTTAATGCTTTGCTTGAAGAAAAATTGCTTAAAGTTGATGATTTGGCTAGGAACGTTGATAGAATTTCTCTTGAGGTTGATTCTTTAAACCTTAGATATATTCCTCCTAAGCATGATATCAATGAGTCTCTCAAAGCCATGAGAATTTCCATTGATGAGTGCAAGGAAAGAACTGCTAGGGTGCGTGCTTCCAAAGATGCCTTTATTAAAGCGTATTCTTCCAATTCCTATGAAAATCAAGATGAACATCTAAAAGTTATTGATGTGTCTCCTATTAAATCTTTGTTTTGCAATATGAATCTTGATGAAACTGAATATGATCTTCCTTTACCTAGAAGGCATTCTAAAAAATCGGAGTATTTAGATCTTTATGATGAAATTGATGAAAGTGGGATTGAAAGAAATAAAAATCTAGATATTGCTAAACCCACTATATTGGATTTCAAGGAATTTAATTATGAAAGTTGCTCTTTAATTGATTGTATTTCCTTGTTGCAATCCATGCTAAAATCTCCACATGCTTATAGTCAAAAGAAAGCCTTCACCGAACATATTGTTGATGCCTTGATGCAATCTTATAAAGAAAAACTTGAGTTGAAAGTTTCTATCCCTAGAAAACTCTATGATGAGTGGGAACAAACAATTAAAATTAAAATTAAAGATCATGAGTTTTATGCTTTGTGTGATTTGGGTGCTAGTGTCTCCACTATCCGCAAAACTTTGTGTGATTTGCTAGATTTCCGCGATTTTGATGATTGCTCTCTAAACTTGCATCTTGCGGATTATACTATTAAGAAACCTATGGGAAGGATTAATGATGTTCTTATTGTTGCAAATAGGAATTATGTTCCCGTATATTTCATTGTTCTTGATATAGATTGCAATCCTTCTTGCCCTATTATTCTTGGTAGACCTTTCCTTAGAACGGTTGGTGCGATTATTGATATGAAGGAAGGGAATATTAGATTTCAATTTCTATTAAAAAAGGGCATGGAACACTTTCCAAGAAAGAAAATAAAATTTCCATATGAAACTATCATGAGAGCCACTTATGGATTGCCTACCAAAGATGGCTATACCTAGATCTATCCTCGCTTTTATGCCTAGCTAGGGGCGTTAAACGATAGCGCTTGTTGGGAGGCAACCCAATTTTATTTTTATTCCTTGCTTTTTGCTCCTGTTTAGTAATAAATAATTTATTTAGCCTCTGTTTTGGTTGTGTTTTTGTGTTTAATTAGTGTTTGTGCCAAGTAGAACCGTTGGGAAGACTTGGGGAAAGTCTTGTTGAACTTGCTGTAAAAACAGAAACTTTAGCGCTCACGAGAACTGCTGTCATTTTTATTTTGAGAGTTCTATTTAGTTAATTCTTTTTGAAGATGATTAATATATAAATTCCTCACGTCCAGAAATTTATTTTATAATTTTTGGGGTTCCAGATCTCGAGCTAGCTACAGATTACTACAGACTGTTCTGTTTTTGACAGATTCTGTTTTTCATGTGTTGTTTGCTTATTTTGATGAATCTATGGCTAGTAAAATAGTTTATAATCCATAGAGAAGTTGGAATACAGTAGGTTTAACACCAATATAAATAAAGAATGAGTTCATTACAGTACCTTGAAGTGGTCTTTTGTTTTCTTTCTCTAACGGAGCTCACGAGATTTCTATTGAGTTTTGTGTTGTGAAGTTTTCAAGTTTTGGGTAAATTCTTTTGATGGATTATGGAACAAGGAGTGGAAAGAGCCTAATCTTGGGGATGCCCATGGCACCCCCAAGATAACCCAAGGACACCAAAAAGTCTAAGGTTGGGGATGCCCCGGAAGGCATCCCCTCTTTCGTCCACTTCCATCGGTAATTTACTTGGAGCTATATTTTTATTCACCAACATGATATGTGTTTTGCTTGGAGCGTCTTGTATTATTTGTGTCTTTGTGTTTTAGTATACCACAATCATCCTTGCTGTACACACCTTTTGACAGAGCCATACATGAATTAAAATTTGATAGAATACTCTATGTGCTTCACTTATATCTTTTGAGCTATGTAGTTTTGCTCTATGTGCTTCACTTATATCTTTTGAGCATTATAATTTTGCTCTATGTGCTTCACTTATATCTTTTGAGATATCTAGTTTTGCTCTATGTGCTTCACTTATATCTTTTGAGCTATGTAGTTTTGCTCTATGTGCTTCACTTATATCTTTTGAGCGTTATAATTTTGCTCTATGTGCTTCACTTAGATCTTTTAAGAGCACGGTGGTGGATTTGTTTTGAAGAAACTATTGATCTCTCATGCTTCACTTAAATTATTTTGAGAGTCTCTTAATAGCATGGTAATTTGCTTAATAATAATATGCTTGGTATTCAAGATTTGTGAAACTTTCTTTTGAGTGCATTGAATACTAAGAAAAGATTGAAGCATGATAATTGTTTTGAGATATGGAGGTGATAATATGAGAGTCATGCTAGTTGAGTAGTTGTGAATTTAAAGAATACTTGTGTTAAAGTTTGTGATTCCCGTAGCATGCACGTATGGTAAACCGTTATGTGATGAAGTCGGAGCATAATGTATTTATTGATTGTCTTCCTTATGAGTGGCGGTCGGGGACGAGCGATGGTCTTTTCCTACCAATCTATCCCCCTAGGAGCATGCACGTAATACTTTGCTTTGATAACTTCTAGATTTTTGCAATAAGTATATGAGTTCTTTATGACTAATGTTGAGTCCATGGATTATATGCACTTTTTCCCATCCTTCCACCATTGCTAGCCTCTCTAATACCGCACACTTCTCGCCGATATCATACACCTACCATATACCTTCCTCAAAACAGCCACCAAACCTACCTATTATGGCATTTCCATAGCCATTCCGAGATATATTGCCATGCAACTTTCCACCGTTCCGTTTATTATGACACGCTCCATCATTGTCATATTGCTAGCATGATCATGTAGTTGACATCGTATTTGTGGCAAAGCCACTGTTCATAATTCTTTCATACATGTCACTCTTGATTCATAGCATATCCCGATACACCGCCGGAGGCATTCATATAGAGTCATATTTTGTTCCAAATATCGAGTTGTTGAGTTGTAAGAAAAATTAAAGTGTGATGATCATCATTTTTAGAGCATTGTCCCAAGTGAGGAAAGAATGATGGAGACTATGATTCCCCCATAAGTCGGGATGAGACTCCGGACGAAAAATAAAAAAATAAAAAAAAGAGGCCATAAAAAGAGAAAAGGCCCAAATAAAAAATGAGAGAAAAAGAGAGAAGGGACAATGTTACTATCCTTTTACCACACTTGTGCTTCAAAGTAGCACCATGATCTTCGTGATAGAGAGTCTCTCGTTATGTCACTTTCATATACTAGTGGGAATTTTACATTATAGAACTTGGCTTGTATATTCCAATGATGGGCTTCCTCAAAATGCCCTAGGTCTTCGTGAGCAAGAAAGTTGGATGCACACCCACTTAGTTTCTTTTGATGAGCTTTCATATACTTATAGCTCTAGTGCATCCGTTGCATGGCAATCCCTACTCACTCACATTGATATCTATTGATGGGCATCTCCATAGCCCGTTGATACGCCTAGTTGATGTTAGACTATCTTCCCCTCCTTTTGTCTTTTCCACAACCACCATTCTATTCCACATATAGTGCTATATCCATGGCTCACGCTCATGTATTGCGTGAAGATTGAAAAAGTTTTGAAAAAGTTAGAGTATGAAACAATTGCTTGGCTTGTCATCAGGGTTGTGCATGATTTAAATACTTTGTGTGGTGAAGATAGAGCATAGCCAGACTATATGATTTTGTAGACATAATTGCTTTGTTAGTATGCTTGAAGTATTATTATTTTTATGTCAACATAAACTTTTGTCTTGAATCTTTTGAATCTGAATATTCATATCACAATTAAGAAGATTTGCATTGAAATTATGCCAAGCAGCACTCCGCATCAAAAATTCTCTTTTTATCATTTACCTACTCGAGGACGAGCAGGAATTAAGCTTGGGGATGCCTGATACGTCTCCAACGTATCTATAATTTTTGATTGCTCCTGCTATATTATCTACTGTTTTGGAATATATTGGGCTTTATTTTCCACTTTTATATTATTTTTGGGGCTAACCTATTAACCGGAGGCCCAGCCCAGAATTGTAGTTTTTTTGCCTATTTCAGTGTTTCGAAGAAACGGAATATCAAACGGAGTCCAAACGGAATGAACCTTTCTGGAACGTGATTTTCTTTCCGAATATGACCCAGGAGACTTGGACCCTATGCCAAGGAAGCTTCGAGGTGGGCACGAGGTAGGGGCGTGCCCTATACCCCCAGGCGCGCCCCCCACCCTCGTGGGCCCACCGAAGCTCCACCGACGTACTTCTTCCTCCTATATATACCTACGTACCCCCAAACGAACAGAGACGGAGCCAAAAACCTAATTCCACCACCGCAACTTTCTGTATCCATGAGATCCCATCTTGGGGCCTGTTCCGGAGCTCCGCCGGAGAGGGCCGTCATCACGGAGGGCTTCTACATCATCATAGCCTCTCCGATGAAGTGTGGGTAGTTTACCTCAGACCTTCGGGTCCATAGTTATTAGCTAGATGGATTCTTCTCTCTTTTTGGATCTCAATACAAAGTTCTCCCCCTCTCTCATGGAGATCTATTCGATGTAATCTTCTTCTTTTTGCGGTGTGTTTGTTGAGACCGATGAATTGTGGGTTTATGATCAAGTCTATCTATGAATAATATTTGAATCTTCTCTGAATTCTTTTATGTATGATTGGTTATCTTTGCAAGTCTCTTCGAATTATCCATTCGGTTTGGCCAACTAGATTGGTAGTTCTTGCCATGGGAGAAGTGCTTAGCTTTGGGTTCGATCTTGCGGTGTCCTTTCCCAGTGACAGAAGGGGCAGCAAGGCACGTATTGCATCGTTGCCATCGAGGATAACAATATGGGGTTTATTTCATATTGCATGAATTTATCTCTCTACATCATGTCATCTTGCTTAAAGCATTACTCTGTTTTTAACTTAATACTCTAGATGCATGCTGGATAGCGGTCGATGAGTGGAGTAATAGTAGTAGATGCAGAATTGTTTCGGTCTACTTGTCACGGACGTGATGCCTATATACATGATCATGCCTAGATATTCTCATAACTATGCTCAATTCTGTCAATTGCTCAATAGTAATTTGTTCACCCACTGTAGAATACTTATGCTCTTGAGAGAAGCCACTAGTGAAATCTATGGCCCCCAGGTCAATTCTCATCATATCAATATCCATCACTTCAATCTTGGTTTGCTTTTTACTTTGCCTTTTACTTTTCACTTTGCATCTCTATACCAAAAATACCAAAAATATTATATCTATCAGATCCCACTCTCGTAAGTGACCGTGAAGGGATTTACAACCCCTAATCGCGTTGGTTGCGAGTAGCTATCGTTTTGTGCAGGTACGAGTGACTTGAGCGTGGCCTCCTACTGGATTGATACCTTGGTTCTCAAAAACTGAGGGAAATACTTACGCTACTCTGCTGCATCATCTTTTCCTCCTTGGGGAAATCCAACGGAAGCTCAAGAGGTAGCATCTGTTTGCATTCTCTTAATCATCATGTGCATTGTCATATTCATGCATGTTGTGTTGTTGCATGCTCCATGTGTGGCTCTTGCACCATCACTCCTTCCTTCCCTTTCTTCCATTTTTGCAAGTGCCATTTTTCCCTTCTCTTTTGATGTCCATCTCTTCTCCAATATTCTAACACCATGTACCTAGACTCTCTGTCAAATTTCATCTTAATTGGAATTGTTTTGGTTAGGGTTTAAAATGGTTCAAGTTTGAATTTAATTCAAACTTGAATTATTTTTACTTCCTTTAAAAATCTCCAAACCAATTTTGTTAAATAGAGAACATTTCCAGGATCATGAGTATATTTTATATTCCTCTAGCTCCTCTCTTTTTTCCCCTGCTCTTTCCTTTTTGTATTTCTGTCTGAAGAAATAGAAAAGAAAAGAAAGCAGCAGTGAGTAAAGCAGCAGCCCACTAGTGCCAGTCCTTCCCTGGGCTTCCTCTCGCCGAGAAGGCCCAACCTTGGCCTCTCTACAGCCTCAGACCGGCCGGCCCATCCATCCACAAGGTCCACTTCTCCCGTACCCTAGCCCAGATTCCCTCCTCACGATACCCTGGCCTCTCCCTCTCATGTTCCCCTCGCGCCGCCAGAGAGAGAGAGCCCTGGCTCGATTCCCATCTTCGTTCGCTCGAACCCCCCTCCTCCCTCTCGATCTTCAACGCCAACGCTGCCGGCCTTCACCTCACGCCCTGCCGCCTCCGGTGCCGCGCTGGCAAGCGCCATCGCCGGAGTTGCTCCTTGTTGCCAGCGCCATCGCGGAAGCTCGCGTCCACCGCCGTCATGCCTCTAGCCCCGCCTCGGTTCCATTGGGATCTGGACAGGAGCATGCTCCGCCTCCTACTCCTCCCTCGACCCTGCCAGAATCGCGCTTCGCTGAGCAGCTCCCTCACCCGCGCCTCATCCCGTCCCCTCTGCCTCCGCCCAGCGCCTCACTGCTGTCTCCTCCGCTGCTGCTCTAGCAAGCCCCCGCCTCCGAGCTTTGTCTCTGTGCTAGGTCACCACCTGACCCGCTGCTGCTCTGCCACAACCACCACCGGCGCCCTGCAGCTTCCTCCGTCGTCTTGCGCCGTCCCTCTCGCCTCGCCTCCTTCATATTCAGCGCCTCGACGCCCCTTTGCTCGCCCGGCCTTCTCCTACTGCTACCTCGAGCAGTACCACGACCTGCTTGCCCTGTCCGCCGTAGTGGACAACCGCGACGCCCCACTATCATCATTGCACCTCTGCTAGCTGTTGCAGTTGACGCCAAGTTCGACCACCGAACATGGATTAGCGCCAAGTACCACGGCGGCCCTCCAAGAATTTGGATTCAACAAGTTCGACGACGCTCTTGTACAACTACGTTACCGAGACCGGCAAGACCGACTACACGAAACACCGAGTACCACGACACGACCATCGACATGTACCCCTAAACCTCCGAAACGCTGAGTTCCTCTCCGACCGCGTGTACGACTACCATGGCCGAAAGAACCGTATACTACTACCGTCTCCGAAGAACCGTGTAATGGAAACGTCAAGTTCGACTACCGCCAACATGTACAACTACCGTCGCGAGAACATCTACTTCCCCCACTTCCACTACGAACTTGTTCCGCCTGAAACGCATGCTTCGACGGTATACCACCGAGACGATCGTCTGTGAACGAATGCATGTGTTGTTTGAGATGCATGTTTGGATGTTGTATCCTCCCGTGAACGTTAGTTGTTTCCCTCGCTTGGCACCGTCGTCGAACCGTGGGAACTCGGTATCCGAGATCACCCCACCATCCGTGCATGACACGCTCCCGTCACACTTTCTTTGCACCGGTATCTTCATGAGCTACCGGAACTGATATGGTGCCGTGGCATCATTTTCGGATTCATCGCAGTGGCACCCTTTCTTTCCACCACAGTGACAAATGCTTCTTATTATGCTCATGTCAACTTTTTCATAAAACTTGCAATGTCATCCGCATCATGATAACAACATCAAGAATGTTTCAATTGTTGTTTGCTTAAATTACTAAGGCACATGAGGATTACCGGATTTGTTGTTTGTTATATCTGGCCCCATTTAAATTGTTTAGATAGTATAGTTTTGTTATGCTTCACCTCTTGCCATGCTAACCAACATTTAATATTGTTGAGTACATAACCGGGAGTGAACTAAATAAGTCATGTGGTGTTTTCATCCATATGCAACTTGTTGCATATTGAGCTCCACTTAACTTGTAATTTTGCTTGTGCACTTTGCCATGCCATGCCTCATTAAACCGGACATGCATCATCCTTGGTTGTGCATTAAGCCATGCTTGTGATGGTTGTTTACTATGTTGTTTGCTTCTTTCCGGTGTTGCTTCTTCGGGTTAGTTCCGATAACGTCGCGTTTGTGAGGATCTGTTCATCTACGTCCGTTTGTCTTCTTCATGGACTCGTTCTTCTTCCTTGCGGGATCTCAGGCAAGATGACCATACCCTCGAAATCACTTCTATCTTGGCTTGCTAGTTGCTCCCTCTATTGCTATGCCTATGCCACGATACCTACCACATGCTTTATCACGCCTCCCATATTGCCATGTCAAACCTCTAACCCACCTTGTCCTAGCAAACCGTTGTTTGGCTATGTTACCGCTTTGCTCAACCCCTCTTATAGCGTTGCTAGTTGCAGGTGAAGCTTGGAGTTTGTTCCTTGTTGGAACATGATTATTGTTGGGATATCACAATATCTCTTATTTAATTAATGCATCTATATACTTGGTAAAGGGTGGAAGACTCGACCTTATGCCTGGTGTTTTGTTCCACTCTCGCCGCCCTAGTTTCCGTCATACCGGTGTTATGTTCCTTGATTTTGCGTTCCTTACACAGTTGGGTTATAATGGGAACCCCTTGACAGTTCGCCTTGAATAAAACTCCTCCAGCAAGGCCCAACCTTGGTTTTACCATTTGCCACCTAGCCTTTTTTCCCTTGGGTTTCCGAAGCCCGAGGGTCATCTTTATTTAAACCCCCCCCCCCAGGCCAGTGCTCCTCTGAGTGTTGGTCCAACCTGTCAGCCGCCGGTGGCCATCAAGGGCAACTCTGGGTTGGCCTACCGGAAGTTTGGACAATCCGGTGTGCCCTGAGAATGAGATATGTGCAGATCCTATCGGGATTTGTCGGCACATCCGGGTGGCTTTGCTGGTCTTGTTTTACCATTGTCGAAATGTCTTGTAACCGGGATTCCGAGTCTGATCGGGCCGTCCTGGGAGAAGGAATGTCCTTCGTTGACCATGAGAGCTTGTGATGGGCTAAGTTGGGACACCCCTCCAGGGTTTTGAACTTTCGAAAGCCGTGCCCGCGGTTATGGGCAGATGTGAATTTGTTAATGTCCAGTTGTAGAGAACTTGACACTTAACTTAATTAAAAAAGCATCTACCGCATGTGTAGCCGTGATGGTCTCTTTTCAGCGGAGTCCGGGAAGTGAACACGGTTCTTGTGTTATGCTTGAACGTAAGTAGTTTCAGGATCACTTCTTGATCACTTCTAGTTCACGACCGTGCATTGCTTCTCTTCTCGCTCTTATTTGCGTAGTTTTAGCCACCATATATGCTAGTGCTTGCTGCAGCTCCACCTCACTACCCTTTCCTACCATAAGCATAAATAGTCTTGATCTCACGGGTGTGAGATTGCTGAGTCCTCGTGGCTCACAGATTACTTCCAAAACCAGTTGCAGGTGGCGTTGATACCAGTGCAGATGACGCAACTGAGCTCAAGTGGGAGCTCGATGAAGATCGTGTTCGTTGTGTTGTTTCGTTTCCAGTTGATCAGTAGTGGAGCCCAGTCGGGGCGATCGGAAATCTAGCATTTGGGGTTGTCTTCTTTTATTTTGGTTCCGTAATCGGACCTTGATTGTATTCTGGATGATGTATGTTTAACTTGTATTTGTGTGAAGTGGCGATTGTAAGCCAACTCTTTATCCCTTTCTTATTCAGTGCATGGGATTGTGTGAAGATTACCCCTCTTGCAACAAACCTACCATGCGGCTATGCCTCTAAGTCGTGCCCCGACACGTGGGAGATATAGCCGCATCGTGGGTGTTACACTTAGCTAATAATTTCTTAAGATCAGATCTATCATTGCAAGCTAAGAAGTCTCTAGCAGTTTCTTCATCCATAACATAACCCTCAGGCACAACAGGCAATTCATATCTAGGGGGAGAATCTTCATCATCACTTTCATCAATATTATCAGTTTCAATAATTTCATTCTCTCTAGCCCTAGCAAGTTGTTCATCAAGAAATTCACCTAGTGGCACAGTAGTATCAAGCATAGAAGTAGTTTCATCATAAGTATCATGCAAAGTAGAAGTGGGATCATCAATAACATGCGACCTATCAGGATCAATAGCATGTGTAGGTGTCATAATTTATTCAAAGCAGAAGGTGAATCAAGTGCAGAGCTAGATGACAGTTCCTTACCTCCCCTCGTAGTTGAGGGAAAAATCTTGGTTCTTTGATCTTTCAAGTTCTTCATAGTGATCAGCAGATACAAATCCCAAGTGACTCAAAGAATAGAGCTATGCTCCCCGGCAATGGCGCCAGAAAATAGTCTTGATAACCCACAAGTAGGGATTGCAACAGTTTTCGAGGGTAGAGTATTCAACCCAAATTTATTGATTCGACACAAGGGGAGCCAAAGAATACTCTCAAGTATTAGCAGCTATGTTGTCAATTCAACCACACCTGGAAACTTAACATCTGCAGCAAAGTGTTTAGTAGCAAAGTAATATGATAGTAGTGGTAACAGTAGCAAAAGTAATATTTTTGGTTTTATAGTGATTGTAACAGTAGCAATGGAAAAGTAAATAAGCGAAGAACAATATATGAAAAGCTCATAGGCATTGGATCGATGATGGATAATTATGTCGGATGCGATTCCTCATGCAATAGTTATAACATAGGGTGACACAAAACTAGCTCCAGTTCATCAATGTAATGTAGGCATTTCCGAATATAGTCATACGTGCTTATGGAAAAGAACTTGCATGACATCTTTTGTCCTACCCTCCCGTGGCAGCGGGGTCCTATTGGAAACTAAGGGATATTAAGGCCTCCTTTTAATAGAGTACCGGACCCAAGCATTAACACATAGTGAATACATGTACTTCTCAAACTACGGTCATCACCGATAAGTATCCCGATTATTGTCACTTTGGGGTTAACGGATCATAACACATAATAGGTGACTATAGACTTGCAAGATAGGATCAAGAACTCACATATATTCATGAAAACATAATAGGTTCAGATCTGAAATCATGGCACTCGGGCCCTAATGACAAGCACTAAGCATAGCAAAGTCATAGCAACATCAATCTCAGAACATAGTGGATACTAGGGATCAGACTCTAACAAAACTAACTCGATTACATGATAAATCTCATCCAACCCATCACCGTCCAGCAAGCCTACGGCAGAATTACTCACACATGGCGGTGAGCATCATGAAATTTGTGATGGAGGAAGGTTAACACTGCTAGGGAAAAGGCTAGCAGCAGCGCGGGTTCTAGGTATATCAGTAGCGCGGGGACCGGCACTACTAATAAGGCGCTACAGCAAACACGTAGCAGTAGCGCGTGCGCACCCGCGCTACTGCTATACAAGTGTAGCAGCAGCGTGCTTCATGGAAGCTCAGTACTTCTAATTGCTCTAGCGCACTTTGCCTGGACGTGCTACTGCTACTGTGGCGATGCTGCTAACTTTTCTCCACTCGCTACTGCTAATTTTAGTAGGGTTTTTTCTGCATATTTGTTTTGTATTTGAATAGGCTTTAAACAATAATCTTTAGCATATGATACACATACAAATGTAATCATAGCATATACATACAAATAGTCTCATCAAATCATGTCATCATCATAATCATCATCCAACACAAAGTGGTCTCTCGTCATCATCTCGAAAATAGTGATACAAATCTCGATTACTTGCAACTACACCGTCATCCATCTAAACAATGGTATACGCGAGAAGAGCTATCACTTTGCGTGAACCTAAACTAACTACTGGATGTCGCTCGGAAACCGGAAACCGGTACACCTGGGCCTGACATTCTGGACTCTCGTCGTATACTCCCGGCGTAGCACTTCTTCACCATCGATGATCTATACACCTGCATCGTCACATGAGTCGATGATATGCAACATATATAGTTGAGCAACAGAAAGAGACAGACTTGGCAAAAATAGAAGCAACATATCATAAGCATAAATAACAAAGTTCATCGTACCCAAAATGCCTTAACTAAAGTGATCTTCACTAGTCGAGGAGTACGGTTTAATTACATCACAAATAAAGTTTTGTTGTGCATAATTCAAAGTTTCATCATACAAATAGTATGGACTAAACGGACACATTGTCAAATATTGACAATCACTCCATGTCGTGCCATCCATCCAAGTCAGGGAGATAGTCCCCGAGCTTAGTGAAAGGCTTCAGGTCGAGACGCTAAGCTTGGAGGCGTGTTTGGACGTCTTCCCGCGACATTTGTCCTTCTTTGTAGAACATCCCTGCTTTTTGACGACCTCCTTCATGATGATTTGGGCAAGTTCGTGCTGGATGTGATAGAACTCAGCTCGAAGTCGATGATCCTCGATATCTCCTAAGTTCTTTGCCCATTGCAGAATATGGGCATCACCGGATGTAGGTGACATGCGAAGGTTCTGGTGATCCCGTCTGTACTCCAGCATCTGGTGTAGGACATAGAATCCATCATTAAGAGAATCACTCGGTTGCTGGATGCAGCAGAAGTCGGTCTTATGGCCGAAGGCGGGCCTGCCGTCATTTTTCTTCTTGTCCTTGACCTCTCCACCCTGTGCGCCGTAGTAAAACATAGCACTGTCGAGAATAGACTTGATGTGGGTGTAATTCTTTTTGTTAATGTTCTTCGATGAGTCCAAGTAAAGAGCATGGGAATATCGGGGGTAGAGGATGATGAGGACGGCGCGCCCGCCGCTGCGCAAAATAAGTACACCTCAAATTAATTAGCCTCCACCATGCAAATGAATGATTGAAATCAAAGGAAGGATATCCACGCGGATGACTTACATGGGATGATAAGGCATGAGAATCGCCTCCTTGTCCTTATTGGCGAGCATGAAATTGACGATGTAATCCCTCACATATTCACAGTGCTTTGCGCAGACTCTCAAGAAGGCCACGTGCATGAAGTACGGGTCAGCGACACAAATATAAGGTATCCGCTCAACCCCGATGAGGTAGTTCATGTGCAAAGCATAAAGGCGGACAAACACAAAATCCATCTTCTTCAAATGAAACATGTCGAAGATGTAATCGAATCGAAGGAAGAACTTCTCCGCGGGGAATGTGTCGACATACGACAATCCCTGCGGCACGTTAACCACGTAGAGTGGGTATCCTGTATTTTTTGAGGCGATGAGGCCTTTCTCTATCCGCAGCACATCGTCATGAAGTCTCTTTAAATCGCCGAATCTGGCCTACAGCGCTGCTTCAGGTAGGATTGGTTGACCGGGGATATGCCATTTTGCCGCACCGGGGATATCTATACGGTCTTGAACCCGAGGCTACTGAGGCGGCTGGATCACAGAAGCAGCTTTTTTTCCTTTCCTCGGTCTCTTCCTAGACTTCTTTACTACCGGAAGGTTGTCCATAATACGTTCAGACTCCGAAGGCGGAAATTCAGGCACCGACTCATGAGGCTCAAACCCTAAGTAGGTGCCAGTATTGACATACTGTTGAGTGTCATCTCATCCTCATCTATGGCGATGTCACCAGCGACTAATGGAGTAGGCGAGGTGTTGATGTACATACCTAACTGCATGCTCATGGGTGTGCTCCCAGCCGCATCCAGACGAAGCAGACTCTTTGGCCACAACAGGACCCACCCATTGCAACAATCACCAAGCCGCCGCGGGGTCTCGTCATCATCCCCCGCTAGTACCGGAGGAGCCAAATTCTTGTGGGCCGGTTTGACACTGGCCACGGAAACCTTGAAGACTTCCGGGGGGATCAGCCGACTGTGGAAAATGGTTCCTTTGGCTCCATTATCGTCGCCTTCCCCACGTCCACCTTCTGGTCGCCGATGGTGTACAATATGGTGCACGGGGTTTCGTTGGCCTGCAAAGAAAAGTCTGCGACGTGAGACATCCGAAAGGCAACGAAAACGGGAGATTATACATTTATTTAAGGGGGCCAGTGTGACGGATACTGTGAGGGCGTCGAGCTCAGCCAAAGACGAAGCACCGCCGAGCACGTCCGGTGCCAGAGCCAGTGCCGGAGCAGGTGCGGAAGCCGGTGTGGAAGCAGGTGCAGGAGCAGGTGCGGGAGCAGGTGCAGCAGCCGATGCGGGAGCAGGTGCAGGAGCAAGTGCAGGAGCCAGTGCCGGAGCAGGTGCTGGAGCAGGTGTAGGAGCCGGTGCGGGAGCAGGTGCAGGTGCTGGTGTAATGCTAGTCGAGCTGCTCCTGAGGAAGTCAGCAAGGGGAAAGTCCGCTGCATTTTTTTCTGGATTTTGCCTGCTCCAATTGAAAACGGCCGAAACCAAGGTAGTAGACATATCTACAACCACCTGTTTTGCGGCAGCTACCGTTTTTGTGACTGTCCCAGATGATGTCTTTTCAACCGCAATCTCAACCTTCTTGTCGATGTTTTCTTCATTTAACCTCTGTCTTTCCTTTCTCTCCTCCATGGTCTCACGGTAGTACTTCTTCCACGTGGCGCCGTCTCCGACACCGTGCACGCGTCCATACGACAGTTGAGTCTCCACCGAGAGTCCTTTCAATATGTTCAACGCCCGGTTGAATGGAGTGTTCCACTTGGGCCTCACCAACGCCTCAGACGGCGAGTCGCTTTCGGCCGCAATCCTGTGCTGCTCTCTCTGCAAAAGGCACAAGGATCGTTTACAAATATGACTATCATGCAGTCGAATTGATCAGAAACTAAAATTACCAGCAGTCTAATGAACTCCATCGTGATTGCGTTCTTCTCGAAAACCTTCTTCACTGGGTCCCAACAGTGTCGGGCCCTGAGGACGTCACGCTCCTGCGGGACGGTGAACTCCGCCAAGGGGTCTGGCATGCCCAGACTCGCGGCTTCCGCGTCCTCCTTGGCCCATATGGACCTCTTCCCGCCGTAACCATGGCTTCCGAGGTGGTGGCACCCAATGTTCTTCTGTTGAAGCCCCTTCATGTACTCTGACTTTTTTTTGGCATCTTCGGCCTCGCAAGCCGCCTTGAATATTTCAAAATGCTCTGCCGTGATTATCGGATTATCCTTTACAATCTCGGATTAGGGTTCCTTTTCGTTGAAGATCCGATATTTCACCCTTGCTTTCCAGGCGGCCAACGCGTCGCTAAACTTGCTCATGGCATGTTTGTTTATCTTCTTCATTGCCGGTTCCTTATCTGGATCTTTATAATCCTTTTCATTCCGGCCCGGGAACAAGAATATCTGGTGCAACTTCTTTAGGAGGGCAGGCCTCATATTATCAAACTTGTTTAGTTTCCCATCGTCGATGGTGGCGGTTGTCCGTATGATGTAGCCAATTTGATTGTCGTAGCACGCACGTGCTTCCTCGGGCGCGTTTGGCTCAAAATTGCCATTATCCACCTCCGTGACCACCAGTCTAGTAGTCTTGAGCTTGTTAGGAAGTCGTCGCCTCTTTGCTTTCGGTTCTATACCGGCTCCGCTCCCTGAGGCAGCGCCTGTCTCAGTCTCAGCGCCGGTGTCGATGCCGGTCTGAGTCTCAGCGCCGGTCTCAGTCTCAGCGCCGGTCTGCGTGTCAGTCTCAGTCCCTGATGCGACCGGTGGGCCCGGCAACAACATCGGTTGATCATCGACAAGGCTCAAAAATTCGTCCGCCGCCAGGGAGACGTCGTCGCAATCACCAGAACCCTGTCCTTCATCATTGCTAGCCATGTTTCCTATGATTAAATCTAGTAAATTAATTCTAGACCTAATAAAATGAATAATGACATAAAAGGCCTATGTTTTGCAGGAACGTTGACTCCTTCCTAGTGTGGCAAATCCCGGGCACTCGATATGTCCTAGTTTGTAGCACAAGTCATGCTGAAATTCACGGAAAATGTCGGCATGACCTTTGCTAAAAAGTGGACAAATCGAGAACCTAAAATTTGCCGGAACGGAAATGAATCAACATTCCGGCAAAACATAGGCCACTCAGCTTCATTCCCTGGAAACAACAAAAGGCCACTTGGGCACAATCGAACCACTTCAATGTCGATTATGATCAATGAGCAAACACAATTTAGGATTTTTCATGTATCATGACCACTTCAAATTTGCATCTCGTAGTGTTTGACACTTCAAGAAAATCTACACAAATCTCATGCTCTCTGAAACTCAATTCAAAAACCAAATATAAATGGATGAACCCTAGAACTCAAATTATGAACCTATAACTCAAATTATGTCCTAAATTTTTGTCCTAATAAAAATTCACTAAAAATTAAGAACCTACTAGACTTGCAACACTAATAGAAATTTATATTTTTATATTGATTTTTTCTCCAAACTAAATCCTACCACCCTAGTTGCGGGATGATGCATTACGGAACGAGTAAAGAGACTTGCCGGTAACGAGATTGAACTAGGTATTGAGATACCGATGATCGAATCTCGGGCAAGTAACATACTGATGACAAAGGGAACAACGTATATCATTTTGTTGTTTGACCAATAAAGATCTTCATAGAATATGTGACCTCGACTTCTTCGTTTCTAAAATGCAATGGTGGAATCATTACTCCAAGGCAGGAAAAATTGACCATTTCTAAGTAAGTTCAGCTAGCGTCACCCCGAAGGGAGAAATAGATCTTCTTGTCCAGATGCAGGAAAATAAAGCAATAAGAGATCTAGCAATGACTATGGTCCATAAATCATTTCCTTGGTGGCATTTCCCAAACTTGATTTCCTTTTTATGCACCTGATACCTAATCGATAACGAAGCTGAATGGCTTTTTTCGGTCCAATTCCATCCATTTTTGTTGAGGCAATTCTGACTTGTTCATCGGGAAGTGATCTAGCTCCTGAGATATATGACATTCTTTATCCTTATCTTTTCCTGGTCTTCTCGGCTGGAATCTACAATCTACACCTCTCCAAACACAATATCTTGAGTACCCGGAGAAGTTCTCTTTGTCTTCGAGCTTTTATTCCTCAATCCACTTATTCGTTCCCTTCTTTCATATACCTCCCCACCAATAGATAGAGACAAATGGGAATAACCGAACCAAGTCTACAAAATGCTAGTACCATGCAGCTGCTTCAAAGCCAATGCGATGCTTCTTGGTCAGATGACCAAGATATTGGCGAATACCACATACGATCAAGAAAAGAGTACCTATAATCACATGAAAACCATGAAAGCCAGTTGCTAAGAAAAAGGTAGAACCATAAATACTATCCAAAATAGTGGAGGGTGCTTGGTAATATTCCATTCCTTGAAAGCCAGTGGATACTAGAGCCAGTGAAACGGTTGCTACTAAAGTGTAAACTGCTCGTTTTTCCTTCCCCGCGAGTATAGCATGATGAGCCCAAGTTACGGCAGCTCCGGATGAAGGGAGAATAGGGGTATTAAGAAGAGGGATTTCCCAAGGATCTAAAACCCCAATCCCTTTTGGGGGCCAAATACCTCCGATCTCTACCGTAGGTGCCAAAGAAGAATGAGAAGAAGCCCAAAAAAAGCAAAAAGGAACATAACCTCCAAGACTATGAAGAAAATAGAACCATATCGAGGTCCTAATTGTACAGCTTTTGTATGATGCCCTTCCAACGTGGATTCACGTAGAACATCCCGCCACCATACGAACATGGTATAAAGGAGAAATATTAGGCCCAAACTGAGAAGTGTTGCACCCCCTTGAAATGAGTGCGTGACATCACACCTCCTACGGTGGTTGCCAAAGCTCCGAGTGAACCCGAAATAGGCCATGGACTTGGATCTACCAAATGATAAGAATGCCTCTGAGATTCAATCATAAACCACTTTGCCCCAGTTGTATCTAAACCCCCCTTCACCCCCATCCCCTAAAGTGGTAAAGAAGGAGGCTCTTTTTTGTCTCATTAGGACAAACAAATAGGAAGGGATAGTTCTTTCATTGCATTGATAGAAGTGAGACTATCAAAAGATCTCTCTATTATTTAGAGAAAAGAGTTGGCGTGGGTTCTACCAACGAAACGAAGAAGTTTTGGATTGGTTTTTATCATTCGGAACCCTCTCCGTATTAGTAAGAAAAACACACCTAGACTCTTATTTCAATGGTGGGAACAACCTCAGCGGCGTGAACATGAACAATCCTTCTATGCAAAATTTCATGTTAGGAAGAATAAGAAGAATCTCATTCATGTGATCATGCTAACAGAAGAGCGGATCCAATACACATAAGACTTTTTGTCAGGAAATTCCTAATGTAAATGATGAATTTGTGATGTCATGCCCCACAAGTTAGTTGCCCAAGAGCTCCCTAGGAGGGCAGTCTACCACAAGATAGAGTTTGATCCTGGAGCCAAAGCCCCAACCCCTCCATTTTAGGTTTTTATCTGGAAAGAATTTCAGGAAGTCATATCGGCCAGATAAGCCTCTGACGACTCCATATTGTTTTTTCCCCTGTTTTCTTTCAGAAGAAGCGGGAGCCATTTTGCATTGAAACTCGGTATCAGCAGAGTCATCTCCTGAGAAAGACTTCTTTCTTATTTATACAAGATTTCAGAGAACATAGTGAAGCCCTCAAAGTGCTAACAAAGTCGTAAGTAGAGAAGTTTTCCAAAAAGATACCTCGTTTTTCCATTAAGTGTGCATTGTCTGATGAAGAATAACGGGGGAGCCAACTCAATAACCTAGCGGAGGAACCGTCCGGACTTGAGACAGCGGATGCAACCCTTGCATTTCGTTCTTTTGTTCTTTACTCTATTTTCGCTTTGGCACTCACTTCCTTTGGAATAAGGGCATTTTTCTTCTCTACTCGTTCCGTTGACCATCAAACAGTTTCTTAATTATGTTATGTCAAATGATGGGAAAAAGGAAGGAGTAATCAAAAAAGACTAGAACTACCCGATCCGTTGAAATACGATACGAAGGAAACGGACTTCAATTCCTCATTCTTATTGTTTGTTCTTTTGATCCCCTTGTTTTTCACTCGCTTAATTCGGAAGAGGAAAACGACAGCAGCTAAAGTGAGAAATAAATAACTGCTCGGAAAGCTTCGGTTTGAGCGTTGGTTTTGATGACAGTGAAGAAAGCTCGCCCAAAAGACGTACATGGAACCAATGATACCAAAAAAAGAATCAAATATGAGGAGAACTGGGTGCATTGGTAAATGGCTCCGCCATAGCTTGTACGACTTCTGAATCCTATTAATGGTGCTCTCCGAATAAATAAGTAGATACAGGCGGACTACATACACGTGCTCTCCGAGTAGGGAAAGTGAGAAATCTACGGTCTTCCATCCGCGGATGTGACAAATCCAATCCAATTTGGTCTTGTCCCATGGCTCGGACCCGGTCGCGTAAATGCAGCTACCACTACGACGGGATACTCTAGTTATTTACTCTGTTTCAATCCCTATTTGGCCATTCAACAGTAGCGTACGGCCTTTGGAAAGCATCTCTTCCTAGAGGGGACTCCCGCTTGTGATCTTCTTCCTTGGGTCGGAGAAAATAGAACTTACCAATTGGAAATGGAAATGTCGAATGAATTGAACCAAACTACAGAAACTGTGGTTGAGCTTGCCTGTCATCAACGAAGGATGGTTGTGAAGTTGGTGGAAGAAAGCAAACCAATGAATGCAGCTAGTCACCCCGAAAGGCGAGCCCATGTCTTTTGAGAAACTGACACAACCTGTTGTGTTGACTTATCTTATACTAAGGGTCCGTCCCAGCCAACAAGGGATTTCTCAAAATTCTAGGATGAAATAGCATCATATCTCAGCTTGATTATGAGAGAGATTGAAGTGAAAGAACCCAGTTTCAGAGCGTGGAAACGGAAAAGAATGAGGTGAAAGGGCCGACCCATGCGGCCCACTTAGAATGTGCTTTGACTTCCCCAGGTTGTACAATAGCACTATTTTCTGGACCCAAGTTCGAAAGGATTAGGGCACTGGATTGAAGAATAGCTCAGTCCGATAGAAACTTAGGTTGGGCTGGCGGAGGGATGAGTGGAGCTTCTGTATGACATGTACTGGTGTTTCATTAGTCCCTTGATCGGGTACCCGAAGCTCGCTTTGAGGAAGCAGTGCCATTTGGTTCTTCCTTCTTTCACGTCCATCCGCGAATGATTTGAGAATTCTTTTCATCATTGTTTGGATCGCAGACTTGACCGTTGTCTATAGAAAGAAAGTGCTCACTCGTTTTCTGTTTGTTTTCATGTGCGCATACACTCAGCCTAATTTAGTAAGTGTGAAGTGGAAGGGCGAGTACGGGTGAAAGCCCACTACCTTCCGGATAAAAGATATGCTCGATTTATAGATAGCTTTGCTTCACTATATAGCGTGGGACGAATTGATAAGCTCTGAATGCAGGAAGGGAAACCTTAGAGCTTTCTTCGCTTATCTTCCCAAGAAGACCATATGATTCTCATTATTCTATTTCTCTGTCTTTCCAACCAGCATTCCTGCTTATTCTGATTGGAGTGATGTATGGTACCGGGGATAATGCAATTGATGGTTCTTGTGGCCCCACGGAATGACCGTATAAAAGGAAATAGGCAGCAAGGGAGTTGGGTAGACTAAAGATACTGCCTTTAGCCCTCTGCGGCCTTTTTTTTGAAGTCGAGTCGTAAGGAAAGATCGATAGGATTTGGTCCATTTGGTGTCCTTCCAGACGGATAAGCGAGAACCCTTTCTGCTTTGACCGCTTGCCCTCCTGGCACAGATGTGGAAAAGGTCTCAATTGCGGAATCAAATATGAATGAAGTTAGAACAATCAACGTAAGCTCTTTCTCTAGGGCCACTATCAATAATGACAAGAACTCTTACCAACTAGCTTAACGCATCCGGTCTCCTTCTTCTTCGTACCCCTAGCGGATATGAATAATAGGAAGAAACAGGTCCTTTCTAAAGGCGGGCATTAGACCAGAGTTTTGTGAGCCGGAGAAGATCGATAAAGCTTAGAACTTGCTCGTTTGCAGGAGGAGGCGGTGGTATGACTCCGTCCGTTGAACGAGCATTTCCTGCCACCTGTTCGGCGTCCACATCCACTACCATTTTCTGATCCCAGTATCTATAGCAAAATCGCTATTTGCCTCACTCTATAGAAGGCCTCCCGTATGTAAGATCACCAACCAAGTTCCTTTCTTCTTTTGTTTGTGCCATCTTTACCAACTTCTACTTCTTGGCTGGCTTGATGCTTACAGGTCTTGCCTCTGCTGATACTGGTCATGGGGACAAGAACTCCGTGGGAAGAGAGCAGATACCAATCCTAAACAACCCTTAGAATGGCCTCATCCAAACGGATGATTGTCATTGATAAGACGGGCAGGTGGTATGTTGATACTGAGCCGCTTCCCCTGTAGTTGTTAGCTCGTTCTTGACAAATCCGATCGGGTCTTCATAATCTGGAGTAAAAGGATTCGAACCTTTGCATGCCGATACCAAAAACCGATGCCTTACCACTTGGCTATACTCCAAACAAACGGTAGGTTCCTGGAGAACCGTGGAAACTAGTTAGTTCAAATCGAACTCAAAAGCAATGCGCATTATCTACGCCTTTTTTTGATTCACCAAGACCCGGCTGATACAAACGAATAGTGGGAGTTCTTTCTTACGAATATAAATGGAGGAAATATCCCTAGTACCTTTGTCCTCTGCAAAGATCATAAGATCAGATGGAGTTGGATTGATTTCTCGCATCTACTAGATCAGAGATCAGAGTCAGGGGAGCTCTCGTAAGTGAGCCTAAGTAAGTAGTGTGGTTCGAGCGGATCAGTCACCGTTGAGTTCTGCTTTCCTCGCAGAGTTGGTTTTAGCCGGAACCGCGCTCTTGCCTTCTTCTTGTGGCCCTTGATTATTGATCTGAATTCAAGTTAGATTAGAGAATACCGGTGCCTTTTGATCCACCCTTAGGTTTGAAAACTGTGGAGGTTCAGTTACAAAATGCAGTTTATGAGGCTGCTTTGTATGCCAGTGTGCAGGAAGGAGAGTTGGAAGATATACCTAGATCCCCCAATAGAGAAAAGAGCGAGCAGGTTACCTACTCTTGTGGTGGATGGCGGCCCTAGAAGTTGATGCTTTTTATGGACGGACATAGAAATTCGATTTCCAATACAGCTGCAAACGCTACTGTAAGCCGAAGACGAATGGTGGCCAAAAGTAAGCAAAGCAGGAGAGGCGTCGTTTCCTTCAGTTGGTCAACCAACATGTCTCCTCACTCTAGCATTTCTTCTTTGTTCGGTCGCAAGGCAGGGAAATGGAGGATTTGTTTCTGCTCTGTCCTTTACCGCATCGATGGATTCAATTTCAGTGGATAGAGCTCAACCTGTTGCCATCGTCATTTCAATCACAATTCACTTGGTAGGTAGACGCTTGTTCCGACCTCCATAGTGGCACTTTGACCTTTTCTCAACAACATCTACTTCTAATCTGCTTGAACGGCCCTCTTGTCATTTGACCCAGAATTGAACGAGATGACACCCACCAATATCTTCCAACACAGGATCTCCCTTACAGGGCCGTCCTTCTCTCTTTCTTCCCAAGAACATCGGGGGTCTGTTCTCTGAACGAGTCAACACCAGCCCCGTTACCAATACGGGGATCTCGGCCATGAGAACTTGTAGAACTTGTCTCTTGAATTGCATCCCCCCTAGGCCGACCAGCTAAGTAGGACCCACTTAGCAAAACAGGTCTATAGGGCGCTAGGGAAGGGGTATAGAATGGTACTTGAATCTATCTATAGACATAGGATCCCCCAGCCACAGGAATCCATTGGTTTCTGTCTCAATTCGTCATTTGAACTAAAACTAACCACGAAGGGAAAAGAAAAGAAGGATTCTAGTTTGCCACTACTTGGACTCAACTTGGACTTTCGGAGGAGAAAACCATTTCCATTAATATATGACTCAGTCATAGCCAAGAGATCATCATTCTAATAACAAGGATCTAGTTTATATATCTCGAATTGGGTTCCATAAGATGCCAAAATAGTGGAAGTACCATCACGTCTACCTAAAGCAAATGGTTTCTATAGATTGAGAAATGGTTTCTATAGAATGAGATATAGTCGAATGTACCTTTAATACTTCACGTGCATTCTTCGCTTATAAATTTAGCCAAGATCCAAACATCTCAATCTCTTCATACGTTCTTCCTGTTGAACTCTTCTTTTCGCTCAACAAATGCAAGTTCGTCAGGGTTTGGTTACTAGTTTTCTTGGAAGGGTTTTCTCCCTTGATATTTTCCCTTGTTTTATGATTGGAATGAAAGTAGGATTGTTTATCCAATCCAAACTATTTATTGAGGGAAAGTAAGATCAATAGTTGGCCCTATTGTCTGTGCTCTGTTCTGTTAAGGATTTCTGTATTGGAAACATAGGCATCCTGCTATTCCCTGCTCTAGTTTCAGTTCAGTCATAAACCTATTGCCCGGGTCCTTTGATACTTGATTTCCTGGGTCAATGGTACCTAGATTCCCCTTTGGCTTGATCTTACCTTGGATTTCTGATTGGAATACAGATTGGATAAACAAGAGGAACTTGGAAAAGAGGGTTGGCCAAAGCATAACGATAGTGCATTCAATCGATTCCACTCTAGTTTTTCATATCTTTTCCCTCAATAAAAGTTTATATATGAAAGAAAGTGCCAACTTATTGTTCTTGGAATGCTGATTTCCATGGATTTCTTCTTGGCATATCCCCCCTGATTTGATGACCTGGCTAAAACACCTATTCCTTTTTTCTGGAATTGCTGCCGAAAGCCTGTTTGCAGCATCCATAGCAATACATGTTAGTACTCAATTTCTTTGATTTTCATTTGATGAAGTGAAGACACTTATCTATATACCATTTATAGAGTGGTAGAGTAATCTTGCAATGCGGCATGAATTGGATGACTTAATATTTTTCTGCAGTTTAGTACTAACATGCCTGTGTGGTGAACTAACTACCTTGGGAAGCAACAAATATGCCCCCAATCACGCTGCCTATGTGAACAAATTCTAAAACTTTGCATAAGCAGCTTAATTAAGTAGAAAAACCTAATCGATAGCCTACTACTTATACTTCTTACTTTCACTTTGATTTATACTTTGACTTTCGATACCTCTCCCCTAGTGTACTCGAGAGCTTGAAGGGGAAGACAGACTAGAAGACTTACACACCATAACTTCCTTCCTTGGCTGACTGTCTGGCCTTCAAGAAACTCGAAAAACTGTAATAACTCACTTCACTATGATAACTATCTTTCGAATAGGACTACTACTTAAAGGCTAAAAAGACCTACCGCGACTGGCTCACTTGCTTGAAGGACTAATGAAAACACGTCGAACTAGCTAAAAGGACGTAAGCTAACAGCGAAACTCAAACAAAAACGGATGCTGACTCCGATATAGATATTGAGGATTTTCTACAAGCCGCCGCCTCACCCTGCTCGCTTACTTCCCACATGCTTGCTTAACTCACTATCTTTTGGGGTAATACATTGTATAGATAGGAAAGAGATAAATGAAAGAAAAAGAAGATAGAAATGAATTGATAGAGTCAGATGATGTCACTAGCTTCAATGAAAGGACTAACGAGAACTTTGAAAGTTCTTCCTATCAGCATTAGTAAGCTTTCGAGTCCTTCAAGCGAGTGCCGCAGGGAAAGGAAGAGTATTTCATCATGGCCATTTATTAGGACTACTTGGATAAGTTAGGACAGTTTCTCTAAGGCCAGCTGTTGAGTTAGTCGGTTCATAGGTTGTCGTAAAATATGGGTGTAGGAAGCCTGGACTCTGATTACCGATTATGAAAGCGAGGACTCTTTTTCTCTCTCCCCATTAACGGAAAACTATCTTAACCTCCTTCAGCAAGTTCGTTATCTACAAGTAAGTTAGAGAATTCCTGTTGTCAAGCTAGTTATCTTATACAAGACTTTTCTATAAGGCCTGCAAGCAGGTTCAGGTGGAAGCAGGAAAGTAACACCACCTGGTTTTCTCACGGGTGTAACTCTTTCTCTTTTGCCCTTTATGCCAGCCTGTTCCCTAAGTAGGATAAGTTCATTGTGTTATTACAGGTAGTATTGCTCTCAAAGCTAGGAAGGAAAGGTAAGGAGCAAGCTTATTTACTAAGATCCTAGCTAGTGGAATACTTTGAACGAGCAGGGGAGCAAGCGGAGTACTTTACGCAAGTAGTGGTTTGCCAGGAACTCGTATAAGAGCTAGTCATATAGTCCTTGAAGCATTATTCCTTTTATCGGTAGGGCTGTTAGCAAGTGTATCATCATGTTTAATAAAAGCATTATTCCTTTTATCGCCAATATGAACATCTAGGTTCTGCTATTGGTTATTTACCGGAGACGTGTCTCGGTCATGTCTACATAGTGCTCGAACCCGTAGGGTCCGCACGCTTAACGTTCGGTGACGATCAGTATTATGAGTTTATGTGTTTTGATGTACCGAAGGTAGTTAGGAGTCCCGGATGTGGTCACGGACATGACGAGGAGTATCGAAATGGTTGAGACATAAAGATTGATATATTGGATGACTATATTCGGATACCGGATGAGGTCCGGGGGTCACCGAATAATTATCGGAGTGCCGGGGGGTTATCGGAACCCCCGGGGGAACTAATGGGCCAACATGGGCCTTGTGAGAGAGAGGGGAGGGGCCATAGGGCTGCCCCCCTTGGGAGTCCGAATTGGACAAGGAAGGGGGCATCCCCTCTTTACCTCTCCTTCCTTCCCCCTCCCTCCTCCTAGTTGGACTAGGAAAGGTGGAGTTGTGACGCCCCAAGTCCGACGCGCCAGGTGTCTTCCAGTTATTCGCCGTCGTTGCCATGTCTTTTGCTTGCGTGTTGCATCTTGTCATGTCATCATGTGCATTGCATCATCATGTTTTCAAAAACTTGCATTAGTCCGGGTCTCCCAGTTCCTTCTATTGTCCGTTCTGAGCCCAGACACACTTGCACGCGCCCGTGACACGTCCGAAATATTTTTTTAAGTGGCCGGAAAATGTTCTCGGAATGGGATGAAAGTTGGCGTGCGGTGTTGTTATGTTGTCAGTAGACCGCCTGCCAAGTTTCATCGCATTCGGAGTTCGTTTGACGCCCCAATGGATAACTATAGCGACATTATAGTCGGTCTATCGTCGGACGTTTTCGGTCTCCGGAAACAGTCGTCGGGCCTCTCTCTTTTCTCTTCTCTCAGCCTGAGGCCTTCTACACAGCCCACTACCGCTCACCGTCAGGCCCTACCTAACCTCTCTCGTCAGCCCATGACCCTCCTCGCGCGCGCGTCCGAAAAGCTGTCCCGGACCCGAGCCGGACTGTCGTCACCGTTGGATCCGGATCATCCCCAAACATCTACAAACATCACGGTTTTCTTATTTGGACTCCCTGCCTATTTTATTCTCGTCCGTCAGATTTCGATCCGATGATCCAAATCCCTCTCCTTTAATCCTTTTGCTATATATATCAGACAAAACCCTAAAAACTAGGTCGCTTGTCCCCCTCAGCCGCCACCCACTCCAAATTCCCCTCGGGATCCATCCCCTCGGTAGCCGCCGCATCTTCCTCGTATCTGCACCGATCCAACCAGCAACCCCCACCTCTCCCTCTCAAATCGACCCCACGCTCGATCCCGGTTGGGTCGAGGCCTTTCCTCCTCCCTCGTCTCAGCAGGTGCCCGAGGCCTACCCTGCCTCGCCTCGCGCCTCCCTGTGGCTGCCCGACCTCGCCGGTCGTTCGATCGAAGCCGCTGCCCCGGCCGCCTTGCTTCAGACGCCCCTGCTCCCTTCCTTTTTTCTCTCACTGAAGCTCTCCCTGACCACCTCCCTCGTCCTGTTTCTCTCACAGGAGACAATGCCACCGGCCTGCTACCTCGCCACACCAGACGCCGCTCGCCTCCAACCGGTTTCCCCGCCGCCAAGTCCAGCACCATGTCCGCTCCATCACTGCCTGCGCTGGCCCTCCTCTGTTTCGCTGTGGACGCCCGAACCGGCTGGAGTCGCCGTCTTCTGCAGCTGCTGCTCTGCTGCCTTGCCCGCTAGTGGCCGGCACCCCTCACCGGGCATCCTGCCTCGCCATGAGCGAGCCCGCCTCCTCCTGCTAATCAGGCTCATCACCGGAGCGGCAAGTCCCGTCGACTTTGACCTTGCCTCTCTTTGGATCGAGCAGGAGAATGCTCACCCGTTCCTGTTGACCCGGCCCGCATCGCCTCCCCTGCTCCATCGCATGGATCGTGGCGCATGCCCCTTTGAGGCCCACCTCCAGATCCAGCCGGGCCAAGGCCCATGGGTGAGGCAGCACCCGAGCCCCCTGCACTATTGGGCTGTTAGATTCGGCCCGATTAGTGTTTTTTTCCTTTGGGCGCATTTAATCTTTTATCCCAGGTTTTACAGAATTGCAGAAAAACCCTCATACTTCATGCATTTAATAACTTCTCAACCGTGCATCGGATTAAAACAATTTATATATGAAATATGCTTAGTTTTTCATCTAGTTTCATAATATGTCTTTTTCATCCATGTTTGAAATGCTTAAAATGTTGTTTGTTCAAATTTGCTCAAATAACTTGTTAAAATGTTTTAATTCATAACTAATTAACCGTAGCTCCAAATTTAATAAACTTTATATGTAAATGGGGTAAAATTTTGACTAGTTTAACATGGTGGCATCATCTTGCATGTTTAATAACTCTAAAATTGTGTTTAGGGCAGAACAGTACCAAACCTAATATATGCATATGGGGATTTGCCGGATTCGTTGTTTGTTATATCCGGCTCCATTTAAATTGCTTAGATTGCGTAGTTTACTTTTGCCTCACCTCTTTCCATGCTAACAACATTTAATCTTGTTGGGTACATAAACAAGATCGAAACTAAATAACTTGAATGTGGTGTTTCGTCAATATGCAACGGAGTTGCATGTTGAGCTCCACTTAATTTGTAGGGTTGTTTGTGCACTTTGCCATGCCATGCCTCATTAAACAGACGGGAATTTGTTAATGTCCAATTGTAGAAAACCTGAAACTTATCTTAAATAAAATGCATCAACCGCGTGTGTAACCGCGATGGTCTCTTCTCGGCGGAGTCCGGGAAGTGAACACGGTGTTGGAGTAATGCTTGACGTAGGTTGGTCTAGGATCACTTCTTGATCATAGTTGTTCAACCATGCCTTTGCTCTCTCTTCTCGCTCTCATTTGCGTATGTTTAGCCACCATATATGCTAGTCGCTTGCTGCAGCTCCACCTCATACCTTTTACCCTTCCTATAAGATTAAATAGTCTTGATCGCGAGGGTGTGAGATTGCTGAGTCCCCGTGACTCACAGATACTTCCAACACCAGTTTGCAGGTGCCCATGATGTCGTGCAGGTGATGCAACCAAGCTCAAAGAGGAGCTCTATGAAGATCTTGTCCTTTGTGTTGTTTCGTTCTAGTCAATCAGTAGTGGAGCCTAGTTGGGGTCGATCAGGGATCTGTGTAGAATTTGGGGTAGTCTTCTTTTATATTGGTTCCGTAGTCGGACCTTGTTTGTATCTGGATGATGTAATGTTTTATTCATGTATTGTGTGAAGTGGCGATTGGAAGCCAACTATGTACCCTTTTCCCTTATTGTATTACATGGGTTGTTGTGAAGATTACCTCACTTGCGACATTGCTTTCAATGCGGTTATGCCTCTAAGTCATGCTTCGACACGTGGGAGATATAGCCGCATCGAGGGCATTACAGGAGTCCTACTCCTACTAGGAGGAGAACTCCTCCCCCTCCATGGTGTGCCCCAAGGCCAGCCAGCCTCCCCCTTGCTCCTTTATATACGGGGGCAGGGGGACCCTAGAATACACAAGTTGATTGTTTCCAGCCGTGTGCGGTGCCCCCATCCACCATAATCCACCTCGGTCATATCGTAGCGGTGCTTATGCGAAGCCCTGTTCCGGTAGCATCATCATCACCATCATTACACCGTTGTGCTGACAAAGCTCTCCCTCGATACTCTGCTGGATCGTGAGTTCATGGGACATCACCAAGCCGAACGTGTGCAGATCGCGGAGGTGCCGTACTTTCGGTACTAGGATCGTTCGATCGTGAAGACGTACAACTACATCAACCGTGTTGTCATAACGCTTCCTCTTACGGTCTACAAGGGTACGTAGACAACGCTCTCCCCTCTCCTTGCTATGCATCACCATGATCTTGCATGCGTGTAGGATTTTTTTTAAATTACTGCGTTCCCCAACAGTGGTATCAGAGCCAAGTTTATGCGTAGATGTATATGCACGAGTAGGACACAAAGGAGTTGTGTGCATGGGTATATACATATTGCTTGTCGTCACTAGTTGATTCTTGATTCGGCGGTATTGTTGGATGAAGCGGCCCAGACTGACATTACACGTACGCTTACGTTAGACTGGTTCTGCCGACGTGCTTCGCACATAGGTTGTTGGTGGGTGTCAGTTTCCTTAACTTTAGTTGAATCGGATTCAATGAACAGGGTTCTTTCTGAAGATCAAAAAGCAATCACTATACCGCGTTGTGGTTTTTGATGCATAGGTAAGAACGGTTCTTGCTCAGCCCGTAGCAGCCACGTAAAACTTGCAACAACAAAGTAGAAGACGTCTAACTTGTTTTTGCAGGGCTTGTTGTGATGTGATATGGTCAAGACATGATGCTAAATTTTATTGTATGAGATGATCATGTTTTGGAACATAGTTATCGGCAACTGGCAGGAGCCATATGGTTGTTGCTTTATTGTATGAAATGCAATCGCCATGTAATTGCTTTACTTTATCACTAAGCGGTAGCGATAGTCGTAGAAGTAATAGTTGGCGAGATGACAACGATGCTTCGATGGAGATCAAGGTGTCAAGCCGGTGATGATGGTGATCATGACGATGCTTTGGAGATGGAGATCAAAGGCACAAGATGATGATGGCCATATCATATCACTTATATTGATTGCATGTGATGTTTATCCTTTATGCATCTTATTTTTCTTAGTTCGGCAGTAGCATTATAAGATGATCTCTCACTAAATTTCAAGGTATAAGTGTTCTCCTTGAGTATGCACCGTTGCTACAGTTCGTCGTGCCGAGACACCATGTGATGATCGGCTGTGATAAGCCCTATGTTCACATACAACGGGTGCAAGCCATTTTTGCACACGCAGAATACTCAGGTTAAACTTGACGAGCCTAGCATATGCAGATATGGCCTCAGAACACTGAGACCGAAAGGTCGAGCGTGAATCATATAGTAGATATGATCAACATAGTGATGTTCACAATTGCAAACTACTCCACCTCACGTGATGATCGGACATGGTTTAGTTGATTTGGATCACGTGATCACTTAGATGATTAGAGAGTTGTCTATCTAAGTGGGAGTTCGTGCCATCTTTTACGGCTTAGAACCGGGACTTCAACGACGTTTTGAACGTCATGGAGTATATGAGATGTTCCAGGAGTTTAAGTTAATATTTCAAGCAAATGCCCGGATTGAGAGATATGAAGTCTCCAATAAGTTCTACAGCTGCAAAATGGAGGAGAATAGTTCTGTCAGTGAACATATACTCAGAATGTCTGGGTACCATAACCACTTGACTCAGCTGGGAGTTAATCTTCCTGGTGATAGTGTCATTGACAGAGTTCTTCAATCACTGCCACCAAGCTACAAGAGCTTCGTGATGAACTATAATATGCAAGGGATGGATAAGACGATTCCTGAGCTCTTCGCAATGGTAAAGGCTGAGGAGGTAGAAATCAAGAAGGAACATCAAGTGTTGATGGTCAACAAGGCCACCAGTTTCAAGAAAAAAAGTAAAGGGAAGAAGGGGAACTTCAAGAAGAACAACAAGCCAGTTGCTTCTCAAGTGAAGAAACCCAAGTCTGGACCTAAATCTGAGACTGAGTGTTTCTACTTCAAAGGGACTGGTCATTGGAAGCGGAACTGCCCCAAGTATTTGGCGGAGAAGAAGGATGGCAAAGTGAAAGGTATATTTGATATACATGTTATTGATGTGTACCTTAGTAACGCTCGCAGTAGTGCCTGGGTATTTGATACTGGTTCAGTTGCTAACATTTGTAGCTCGAAACAGGGGCTACGGATTAAGCGAAGCTTGGCTAAGGACGAGGTGACGATGCGCGTGGGAAATGTTTCCAAAGTCGATGTGATCGCCGTCGGCACGCTACCTCTACATCTACCTTCGGGATTAGTTTTAGACCTAAATACTTGTTATTTGGTGCCAGCGTTGAGCATAAACATGCTACCTCTTGAGCACTGCGTTGGTTTTCCCTCGAAGAGGAAAGGGTGATGCACAAAGTACCGTAAGTATTTCCCTCAGTTTTTGAGAACCAAGGTATCAATCCAGTAGGAGGCCATGCACGAGTCCCTCGCACCTACACAAACAAATAAAATCCTCGCAACCAATGCAATAAAGGGGTTGCCAATCCCTTCACGATCACTTACGAAAGTGAGATATGATAGATATGATAAGATAATATTTTTGGTACTTTTATGATAAAGATGCAAAGTAAAGAAAGCAAAATAAACATAAAAATAAATAGATTGTTGATGGAAGATTAATATGATGGAAAATAGACCCGGGGGCCATAGGTTTCACTAGTGGCTTCTCTCGAGAGCATAAGTATCACGGTGGGTAAACAAATTACTGTTGAGCAATTGACATAATTGAGCATAGTTATGAGAATATCTAGGTATGATCATGTATATAGGCATCATGTCCGAGACAAGTAGACCGACTCTTGCCTGCATCTACTACTATTACTGCACACACCGACCGCTATCCAGCATGCATCTAGAGTATTAAGTTCAAAAGAACAGAGTAACGCTTTAAGCAAGATGACATGATCTAGAGGGATAAACTCATGCAATATGAAATAAACCCCATCTTGTTATCCTTGATGGCAAAAATACAATACGTGCCTTGCTGCCCCTACTATCACTGGGAAAGGACACCGCAAGATTGAACCCAAAGCTAAGCACTTCTCCCATTGCAAGAAAGATCAATCTAGTAGACCAAACCAAACTGATAATTCAAAGAGACTTGCAAAGATAACCAATCATACATAAAAGAATTCAGAGAAGATTCAAATATTGTTCATAGATAAACTTGATCATAAACCCTCAATTCATCGGTCTCAACAAACACACCGCAAAAGAAGATTACATCGAATAGATCTCCACAAGAGAGGGGGAGAACTTTGTATTGAGGTCCAAAAAGAGAGAAGAAGCCATCTAGCTAATAACTATGGACCCAAAGGTCTGAAGTAAACTACTCACACTTCATCGGAGAGGCTATGGTGTTGATGTAGAAGCCCTCCGTGATCGATGCCCCCTCCGGCGGAGCTCCGAAAAAGGCCCCAAGATGGGATCTCACGGATACAGAAAGTTACGGTGGTAGAATTAGGGTTTTGGCTCCGTATCTGGTAGTTTGGGGGTACGTAGGTATATAAAGGAGGAAGAAGTACGTCGGTGGAGCAACGTGGGACCCATGAGAGTGGAGGGTGCGCCTGGGGGTAGGCGCGCCCCCCTACCTCGTGCCCTCCTGGTTGCTTTGTTGACGTAGTGTCCAAGTCCTGTGGATCATGTTCGTTCCAAAAATCACGTTCCTGAAGGTTTCATTCCGTTTGGACTCCGTTTGATATTCTTTTTCTGTGAAACTCGGAAATAGGCAAAAAATAGCAATTCTAGGCTGGGCCTCCGGTTAATAGGTTAGTCCCAAAAATAATATATAAGTGTATAATAAAGCCCAATAATATCCAAAACAGGATATAATATAGCATGGAACAATCAAGAATTATAGATACGTTGCAGACGTATCAAGCATCCCCAAGCTTAATTCCTGCTCGTCCTCGAGTAGGTAAATGATAAAAATAGAATTTTTGATGTGGAATGCTACTTGGCATAATTTCAATGTAATTCTCTTAATTGTGGTATGAATATTCAGATCCGAAAGATTCAAGACAAAAGTTCAATATTGACATAGAAATAATAATACTTCAAGCATACTAACTAAGCAATTATGTCTCTTCAAAATAACATCGCCAAAGAAAGTTATCCCTACAAAATCATATAGTCTGGCTATGCTCCATCTTCACCACACAAAGTATTTAAATCCTGCACAACCCCGATGACAAGCCAAGCAATTGTTTCATACTTTTGGTGTTCTCAAACTTTTTCAATCTTCACGCAATACATGAGCGTGAGCCATGGACATAGCACTATATGTGGAATAGAATGGTGGTTGTGGAGAAGACAAAAAGGGAGAAGATAGTCTCACATCAACTAGGCGTATCAACAGGCTATGGAGATGCCCATTACTATATATCAATGTGAGTGAGTAGGGATTGCCATGCAACGGATGCACTAGAGCTATAAGTATATGAAAGCTCAACAAAAAGAACTAAGTGGGTGTGCATCCAACTCGCTTGCTCACGAAGACCTAGGGCATTTTGAGGAAGCCCATTATTGGAATATACAAGCCAAGTTCTATAATTAAAAATTCCCACTAGTATATGAAAGTGATAACATAGGAGACTCTCTATCATGAAGATCATTGTGCTACTTTGAAGCACAAGTGTGGAAAAAGGATAGTAGTATTGTCCCTTTTTATATATATATTTTTTGGTCCTTTTTTTATTTGGCCTTTCTATTTTTTTCCTTTTTTGGGACAATACTCTATGAATGATGATCATCACACTTCTATTTATTTACAACTCGATACTAGAACAAAGTATGACTCTATATGAATGCCTCCGGCGGTATACCGGGATAGCAATGATGCATGAGTGACTTGTACGAAAGAATTATGAACGGTGGCTTTGCCACAACTAAAATGTCAACTACATGATCATGCAAAGCAATATGACAATGATGGAGCGTGTCATAGTAAACGGAACGGTGGAAAGTTTCATGGCAATATATCTCGGAATGGCTATAGAAATGCCATGATAGGTAGGTATGGTGGCTGTTTTGAGGAAGGTATATGGTGGGTGTATGATACTGGCGAAAGGTGCGCGGTATTAGAGAGACTAGCAATGGTGGAAGGGTGAGAGTGCGTATAATCCATGGACTCAACATTAGTCATAAAGAACTGACATACTTATTGCAAAAATCTATTAGTTATCGAAGCAAAGTACTACGCGCATGCTCCTAGGGGGATAGATTGGTTGGAAAAGACCATCGCTCGTCCCCGACCGCCACTCATAAGGAAGACAATCAATAAATAATTCATGATCCAACTTGTTTACATAACGGTTCACCATACGTGCATGCTACGGGAATCACAAACTTCAACACAGGCATTTCTCAAATTCACAACTACTCAACTAGCATGACTCTAATATCACCATCTCCATATCTCAAAACTATTATCAAGTATCAAACTTCTCATAGTATTCAACACACTCATAAGAATTTTTTTTATTAATCTTGAATGCCTAACATAATTAAAGCAAATTACCACACTGTTTTGTAGGACTCTCAAAATAATCTAAGTGAAGCATGAGAGAACAATAGTTTCTATAAAACAAATGCACCACAGTGCCCTAAAAGATATAAGTGAAGCACTAGAGCAAAAACTATATAACTCAAAAGATATAAGTGAAGCACATAGAGTATTCTAACAATTTCAGAATCATGTGTGTCTCTCTCAAAAGGTGTGTACAGCAAGGATGATTGTGTAAAACTAACAAATAAAGACTCAAATAATACAAGACGCTCCAAGCGAAACACATATCATGTGTTAAATAAAAAAATAGCTCCAAGTAAAGTTACCGATGGAAGTAGACGAAAGAGGGGATGCCTTCCGGGGCATTCCCAAGCTTGGGCTTTTAGGTGTCCTTAGATTATCTTGGGGTGCCATGGGCCTCCCCAAGATTAGGCTCTTGCCACTCCTTGTTCCATAATCCATCAAATCTTTCACCCAAAACTTGAAAACTTCACAGCACAAAACTTAAAGTAGAAAATCTCGTGAGCTCCGTTAGCGAAAGAAAACAAAACACCACTTCAAGGTACTGTAATGAACTCATTATTTATTTATATTGGTGTTAAACCTACTGTATTCCAAATTCCCTATGGTTTATAAACTATTTTACTAGCCATAGATTCATCAAAATAAGCAAACAACACACGAAAAACAGAATCTGTGAAAAACAGAACAGTCTAGAGTAATCTGTAGCTAACGCAAGTTCTGGAACCCCAAACATTCTAAAATAAATTGCTTGACGTGAGGAATTTATCTATTAATCATCTTCAAAAATTATTAACTAAATATCACTTTCCAAATAAAAATGCCAGCAATTCTCGTGAGCTCTAAAGTTTCTATTTTTTACAGCAAGAATAAAAAGACTTTCCCCAAGTCTTCCCAACGGTTCTACTTGGCACAAACACTAATTAAACACAAAAAACACAACCAAAAAAGAGGCTAGATAAATTATTTATTACTAAACAGGAGCAAAAATCAAGGAACAAAAATAAAATTGGGTTGCCTCCCAACAAGCGCTATCGTTTAACACCCCTAGCTAGGCATAATATTTCAATGACGCTCACATGAAAGACAAGAATTGAAGCACAAAGAGAGCATCATAGAACACATGACAAACACATGTAAGTCTAACATACTTCCTATGCATAGGCATCTTATAAGCAAACAAATTATCAAAGAAAGCAAAAACTAGCATATGCAAGAAAGCGGAAAGGAACAATAGCAATCTCGACATAATGAGAGGTAATCTAGTAACATGAAAATTTCTACAACCATATTTTCCTCTCTTATAATAATTACAGGTAGGATCATAAGCAAATTCAACAATATAGCTATCACAAAACATATTCTTAACAAGATCCACATGTATGCAAAGTTGATACTCTTCCAGAATAGTGGGATTGACATTAAGTAAAGGCATGACCTCTCCAAACCCACTTTTATCAAAAACTTCATGAGATTGAACATTCTCCAAATATGTGGGATATAAAGTTGACACTCTTACAAACCCACTTTCAATAATATTGCAAACACTATTATCAATCTCATATTCATCATGGGGCTTAAATAAATTTTCAAGATCAAAAGAAGAATCACCCCAATCATGATCATTGCAACAAATAGTAGTCATAGCAAAACTAGCATCCCCAAGCTTAGGTTTTTGCATATCATTAACACAATTGACATTAAGAGAATTTATAATAACATCATTGCAATCATGCTTTTCATCGAAGGAACTATCAAGTATGGGTGCAATAGAAACGATCCCATGTTTAACATAAGGAACTATAGCAAATTCATCTTCATAAATATTGGCATCATGGCCACAAGAATAGCAAGCATCATGTTCATCAAGGGATATTTCAATCAAATCATCGGAATCATAATTATCTATAGATTCATGCATATCATTATTTTCTTCCGAAGCAACGGTCATTCTTTCAATAAATTCTTTGACATAGACATTATGAGCATAGTTTTCATAGCAATATTTAAGTATGTCAAAATTTTCAGATTCGTAGAGAGTAATATCACATTTTTCAATCAAAGAAGCAACTTCATAAGAACCCTTAAAAGCAACAAATTCTTAAATTCGTTCGATATCGTAGTAACTGTAAACACCCTTTGCATAAGAAGATAAGATTTCAATATCATTAAACTCACATAGGTATGGGAGGTGCTTTTTAGGGTTCTTAGAGCAACAAGTAAAATCACAAATTTCAAAAAGATTCCAAGCATAACACAGCAATCTGTTTATTTGATTCCATAAGAGTCTCCCTTTTTCAGACAAAAGGTGACGCACAAAATGAGCATGTTCATCTAAAGATCTCCCATCAACTAGGCTAGTTGGGGTTTCAGCACGAGCGCATAAGGATCAAAGATGATCTAAGTAGAACACTTTACGTGGATCCATATCAATAGATTTTTAGCAAGCAAAGATGCAAGCAAATAGAAGGCACAAGGAAGCACAAACAAGGATACATACGGGAAGAAGGTAAACAAAAGAAGAGGAAAATAGGGAAAGAGAAGGAGGACGGAGAGAGAGGGAGAATAAAACGGCAAGGGTGAAGTGGGGGAGAGGAAAACGAGAGGCAAATGACAAATAATGTAATGCAGGAGATTAGGGTTTGAGATGGGTACTTGGTATGTTGACTTTTGCGTAGACTCCTCGGCAACGGCACCAGAAATCCTTCTTGCTACCTCTTGAGCACTGCATTGGTTTTCCCTTGAAGAGGAAAGGGTGATGCAGCAAAGTAGCATAAGTATTTCCCTTAGTTTTTTAGAACCAAGGTATCAATCCAGTAGGAGGCCACGCACGAGTCCCTCGCACCTACACAAACAAATAAAATCCTCGCAACCAACGCAATAAAGGGGTTGTCAATCCCTTCACGGTCACTTACGAAAGTGAGATATGATATATATGATAAGATAATATTTTTGGTGTTTTTATGATAAATATGCAAAGTAAAGAAAGCAAAATAAATGGAAAACAAATAGCTTGTTGATGGAAGATTAATATGATGGAAAATAGACCCGGGGCCATAGGTTTCACTAGTGGCTTCTCTTGAGAGCATAAGTATTACGGTGGGTAAACAAATTACTGTTGAGCAATTGACAGAATTGAGCATATTTATGAGAATATCTAGGTATGATCATGTATATAGGCATCACGTCCGAGACAAGTAGACCGACTCCTGTCTGCATCTACTACTATTACTCCACACATCGACTGCTATTCAACATGCATCTAGAGTATTAAGTTCAAAAGAACAGAGTAACGCTTTAAGAAAGATGACATGATGTAGAGGGATAAACTCATGCAATATGAAATAAACCCCATCTTGTTATCCTCGATGGCAACAATACAATACGTGCCTTGCTGCCCCTACTGTCACTCGGAAAGGACACCGCAAGATTGAACCCAAAGCTAAGCACTTCTCCCATTGCAAGAAAGATCAATCTAGTAGACCAAACCAAACTGATAATTCAAAGAGACTTGCAAAGATAACCAATCATACATAAAAGAATTCAGAGAAGATTCAAATATTGTTCATAGATAAACTTGATCATAAACCCACAATTCATCGGTCTCAACAAACACACCGCAAAAGAAGATTACATCGAATAGATCTCCACAAGAGAGGGGGAGAACTTTGTATTGATATCCAAAAAGAGAGAAGAAGCCATCTAGCTAATAACTATGGACCCGAAGGTCTGAAGTAAACTACTCACACTTCATCGGAGAGGCTATGGTGTTGATGTAGAAGCCCTCCATGATCGATGCCCCCTCCGGCGGAGCTCCAAAAAAGGCCCCAAGATGGGATCTCACGGATACAGAAAGTTACGGCGGTGGAATTAGGGTTTTGGCTCCATATCTGGTAGTTTGGGGGTACGTAGGTATATATAGGAGGAAGAAGTACATCGGTGGAGCAACGTGGGACCCACGAGAGTGGAGGGCGCGCCTGGGGGGTAGGCGCGCCCCCCTACCTCGTGCCCTCCTGGTTGCTTTCTTGACGTAGTGTCCAAGTCCTGTGGATCATGTTCGTTCCAAAAATCACGTTCCTGAAGGTTTCATTCCGTTTGGACTCCGTTTGATATTCTTTTTCTGTGAAACTCGGAAATAGGCAAAAATAGCAATTCTAGGCTGGGCCTCCGGTTAATAGGTTAGTCCCAAAAATAATATATAAGTGTATAATAAAGCCCAATAATATCCAAAACAGGATATAATATAGCATGGAACAATCAAGAATTATAGATACGTTGCAGACGTATCAAGCATCCCCAAGCTTAATTCCTGCTCGTCTTCGAGTAGGTAAATGATAAAAATAGAATTTTTGATGTGGAATGCTACTTGGCATAATTTCAATGTAATTCTCTTAATTGTGGTATGAATATTCAGATCCGAAAGATTCAAGACAAAAGTTCAATATTGACATAGAAATAATAATACTTCAAGCATACTAACTAAGCAATTATGTCTCTTCAAAATAACATCGCCAAAGAAAGTTATCCCTACAAAATCATATAGTCTGGCTATGCTCCATCTTCACCACACAAAGTATTTAAATCATGCACAACCCCGATGACAAGCCAAGCAATTGTTTCATACTTTTGGTGTTCTCAAACTTTTTCAATCTTCACGCAATACATGAGCGTGAGCCATGGACATAGCACTATATGTGGAATAGAATGGTGGTTGTGGAGAAGACAAAAAGGGAGAAGATAGTCTCACATCAACTAGGCGTATCAACAGGCTATGGAGATGCCCATTACTATATATCAATGTGAGTGAGTAGGGATTGCCATGCAACGGATGCACTAGAGCTATAAGTATATGAAAGCTCAACAAAAAGAACTAAATGGGTGTGCATCCAACTCGCTTGCTCACGAAGACCTAGGGCATTTTGAGGAAGCCCATTATTGGAATATACAAGCCAAGTTCTATAATTAAAAATTCCCACTAGTATATGAAAGTGATAACATAGGAGACTCTCTATCATGAAGATCATTGTGCTACTTTGAAGCACAAGTGTGGAAAAAGGATAGTAGTATTGTCCCTTTTTATATATATATTTTTTGGTCCTTTTTTTATTTGGCCTTTCTCTTTTTTTCCTTTTTTGGGACAATACTCTATGAATGATGATCATCACACTTCTATTTATTTACAACTCGATACTAGAACAAAGTATGACTCTATATGAATGCCTCCGGCGGTATACCGGGATAGCAATGATGCATGAGTGACTTGTACGAAAGAATTATGAACGGTGGCTTTGCCACAACTAAAATGTCAACTACATGATCATGCAAAGCAATATGGCAATGATGGAGCGTGTCATAGTATACGGAACGGTGGAAAGTTTCATGGCAATATATCTCGGAATGGCTATGGAAATGCCATGATAGGTAGGTATGATGGCTGTTTTGAGGAAGGTATATGGTGGGTGTATGATACCGGCGAAAGGTGCGCGGTATTAGAGAGGCTAGCAATGGTGGAAGGGTGAGAGTGCGTATATTCCATGGACTCAACATTAGTCATAAAGAACTGACATACTTATTGCAAAAATCTATTAGTTATCGAAGCAAAGTACTACGCGCATGCTCCTATGGGGATAGATTGGTTGGAAAAGATCATCGCTCGTCCCCGACATCCACTCATAAGGAAGACAATCAATAAATAATTCATGATCCAACTTGTTTACATAACGGTTCACGATACGTGCATGCTACGGGAATCACAAACTTTAACACAAGCATTTCTCAAATTCACAACTACTCAACTATGGACCCGAAGGTCTGAAGTAAACTACTCACACTTCATCGGAGAGGCTATGGTGTTGATGTAGAAGCCCTCCATGATCGATGCCCCCTCCAGCGGAGCTCCGAAAAAGGCCCCAAGATGGGATCTCACGGATACAGAAAGTTATGGCGGTGGAATTAGGGTTTTGGCTCCGTATCTGGTAGTTTGGGGGTACGTAGGTATATATAGGAGGAAGAAGTACATCGGTGGAGCAACATGGGACCCACGAGAGTGGAGGGCG
>NC_041384.1:159199562-159262957 GCF_002162155.2 Triticum dicoccoides | reverse complement strand
GCGCCCCCCTACCTCGTGCCCTCCTGGTTGCTTTCTTGACGTAGGGTCCAAGTCCTCTGGATCATGTTCGTTCCAAAAATCACGTTCCTGAAGGTTTCATTCCGTTTGGACTCCGTTTGATATTCTTTGTTTGTGAAACTCTGAAATAGGCAAAAAACAGCAATTCTGGGTTGGGCCTCCGGTTAATAGGTTAGTCCCAAAAATAATATAGAAGTGTATAATAAAGCCCAATAATGTCCAAAACAGGATATAATATAGCATGGAACAATCAAAAATTATAGATACGTTGGAGACGTATCAAAACATTATATTTGGATCTTGTTTGATGCAAGATGGTTATTCATTTGAATCAAAGAATAATGGTTGTTCTATTTATATGAGTAATATCTTTTATAGTCATGCACCCTTTATGAGTGGTCTATTTTTACTAAATCTTGATAGTAGTGATACACATGTTCATAGTATTGAAGCCAAAAGATGCAGAGTTGATAATGCTAGTGCAACTTATTTGTGGCACTGCCGTTTAGGTCATATTGGTGTAAAGCGCATGAAGAAACTCCATTCTTATGGACTTCTGGAATCACTTGATTATGAATCACTTGGTACTTGTGAACCATGCCTCATGGGCAAGACGACTAAAACCCCGTTCTCCGGAACAATGGAGCGAGCAACAGAGTTATTGGAAATCATACATACTGATGTATGTGGTCCAATGAACATTGAAGCTCACGGCAGATATCGTTATTTTCTCACCTTCACAGATGATTTGAGTAGATATGGGTATATCTACTTAATGAAACATAAGTCTGAAACATTTGAAAAGTTCAAAGAATTTCAGAGTGAAGTGGAAAATCATCATAACAAGAAAATCAAGTTTCTGCGATCTGATCATGGAGGTGAGTATTTGAGTTATGAGTTTGGACTTCATTTGAAACAATGCGGAATAGTTTCGCAACTCACGCCACCTGGAACACCACAACATAATGGTGTGCCCGAACATCGTAACCACACTTTATTAGATATGGTGTGATCTATGATGTCTCTCACTGATTTACCGCTATCGTTTTGGGGTTATGCTTTAGAGACGGCTGCATTCACGTTAAATAGGGCACCATCTAAATCTGTTGAGATGACACCTTATGAACTGTGGTTTGGCAAGAAACCCAAGTTGTCATTTCTTAAAGTTTGGGGCTGTGATGCTTATGTGAAGAAGCTTCAACCTGATAAGCTCGAACCCAAATCGGAAAATGTGTCTTCATAGGATACCCAAAGGAAACTGTTGGGTACACCTTCTATCACAGATCTGAAGGCAAGATATTCGTTGCTAAGAATGGATCCTTTCTAGAGAAGGAGTTTCTCTCAAAAGAAGTGAGTGGGAGGAAAGTAGAACTTGACGAGGTAATTGTACCTTCTCCCTTATTGGAAAGTAGTTCATCACTGAAATCAGTTCCAGTGATTCCTACACCAGTAAGTGAGGAAGGTAATGATGATGATCATGAAACTTCTAATCAAGTTACTACCGAACCTCGTAGGTCAACAAGAGTAAGATCCGCACCAGAGTGGTACTGTAATCCTATTCTAGAAGTCATGTTACTTGGCCATGACGAACCTACGAACTATGAGGAAGCGATGATGAGCCCAGATTCCGCAAAATGGCTTGAGGCCATGAAACCTGAGATGGGGTCCATGTATGAGAACAAAATATGGACTTTGGTTGACTTGCCTGATGATTGGCAGGCCATAGAGAATAAATGGATCTTCAAGAAGAAGACTGACGCTGATGGTAATGTTAATGTCTACAAAGCTCGACTTGTTGCAAAAGGTTTTTGACAAGTTCAAGGAGTTGACTACGATGAGACCTTCTCACCCGTAGCGATGCTTAAGTCCATTTGAATCATGTTAGCAATTGCCGCATTTTATGATTATGAAATTTGGCAAATGGATGTCAAAACTGCATTCCTTAATGGATATCTGAAGAAGAGTTATATATGATGCAACCAGAAGGTTTTGTTGATCCAAAAGGTGCTAAAAAAGTGTGCAAGTTCCAGCAATCCATTTATAGACTGGTGCAAGCCTCTCGAAGTTGGAATATATGCTTTGATAGTGTGATCAAAGCATATGGTTTTATACAGACTTTTGGAGAAGCCTGTATTTACAAGAAAGTGAGTGGGAGCTCTGTAGCATTTCTGATATTATATGTAGATGACATATTGTTGATCAGAAATGATACTGAATTTCTGAATAGCATAAAAGGATACTTGAATAAGAATTTTTCAATGAAAGACCTCAGTGAAGCTGCTTATATATTAGGCATCAAGATCTATAGAGATAGATCAAGACGCTTAATTGGACTTTCACAAAGCACATACATTGATAAAGTTTTGAAGAAGTTCAAAATGGATCAAGCAAAGAAAGGGTTCTTGCCTGTGTTACAAGGTGTGAAGTTGAGTCAGACTCAATGCCCGACCACTGCAGAAGATAGAGAGAAAATGAAAGGTGTTCCCTATGCTTCAGCAATAGGCTCTATCATGTATGCAATGTTGTGTACCAGACCTGATGTGTGCCTTGCTATCAGTCTAGTAGGGAGGTACCAAAGTAATCCACGAGTGGATCACTGGACAGCGGTCAGGAACATCCTGAAATACCTGAAAAGGACTAAGGATATGTTTCTCGTATATGGAGGTGACAAAGAGCTCGTCGTAAATGGTTACGTCGATGCAAGCTTTGACACTGATCCAGCTTTGACACTGATCCGGATGACTCTAAGTCACAAACTGGATACGTGTTTTTATTAAATGGTGGAGCTGTTAGTTGGTGCAGTTCCAAGCAGAGCATCGTGGCGGGATCTACGTGTGAAGCGGAATACATAGCTGCTTCGGAAACAACAAATGAAGGAGTCTGTATGAAGGAGTTCATATCCGATCTAGGTGTCATACCTAGTGCATCGGGTCCAATGAAAATCTTTTGTGACAATACTGGTGCAATTGCCTTGGCAAAGGAATCCAGATTTCACAAGAGAACTAAGCACATCAAGAGACACTTGAATTCCATCTACGATCAAGTCAAGGAGGGAGACATAGAGATTTACAAGATACATACGGATCTGAATGTTGCAGACCCGTTGACTAAGCCTCCGGAACTCTGAACAACCTTCGGTAACCACATACTATTTGCCATAACAACTCTAGCGTCACCGAACCTTAAGTGTGTAGACCCTACAGGTTCGGGAACCATGCAGACATGACCGAGACAACTCTCCGGCCAATAACCAATAGCGGGATCTGGATACCCATATTGGCTCCCACATGTTCCACGATGATCTCATAGGATGAACCACGATGTCGGGGATTCAATCAATCCCGTATACAATTACCTTTGTCTATCGGTATGTTACTTGCCCGAGATTCGATCGTAGGTATCCCCATACCTCGATCAATCTTGTTACTGGCAAGTCTTTTTACTCGTTCAGTAACGCATGATCCCATGGCTAACTCCTTAGTCACATTGAGCTCATTATGATGATGCATTACCGAGTGGGCCCAGAGATACCTCTCCGTCATACGGAGTGACAAATCCCAGTCTCGATTCGTGCCAACCCAAGAGACACTTTCGGAGATACCTGTAGTGCACCTTTATATTCACCCAGTTACGTTGTGACGTTTGGTACACCCAAAGCATTCCTACGGTATCCGGGAGTTGCAAAATCTCATGGTCTAAGGAAATGATACTTGACATTAGAAAAGCTTTAGCAAACGAACTACACGATCTTGTGCTATGCTTAAGATTGGGTCTTGTCCATCACATCATTTTCCTAATGATGTGATCCCCTTATCAATGGCATCCAATGTCCATGTCAGTAAACCGTGACCATCTATTGATCGAAGAGCTAGTCAACTACAGGATTACTAGGACATATTACGATCTATGTATTCACACATGTATTACGGTTTCTGGTTAATACAATTATAGCATGAACAATAGACAATTATCATGAACAAGGAAATATAATAATAACCATTTTATTATTGCCTCTAGGGCATATTTCCAACAGTCTCCCACTTGCACTAGAGTCAATAATCTAGTTCACATCGTTATGTGATTAACACTCATAGTTCACATCGCCATGTGACTAACACCCGAAGAGTTTACTAGAGTCAATAATCTAGTTCACATCACCATGTGATTAACACTCGATGAGTTCTAGGGTTTGATCATGTTATGCTTACGAGAGAAGTGTCAGTCAACGGGTCTGCAACATTCAGATCCGTGTGTTCTTTGCAAATCTCAGTTTCATATTGTAGATGTTGCTACTATGCTCCACCTGGAGCTATTCCAAATGGTTTCTCCACTATACGTATCCGGTTTGCTACTCAGAGTCATCCGGATAGGTGTTAAAGCTTGCATCAATGTAACCCTTTACGCCGAACTCTTTATCACCTCCATAATTGAGAAACATTTTCTTATTCCTAAGGACAATTTTGACCGTTGTCCAATGATCCACTCCTGGATCACTCTTGTACCCCCTTGCCAGACACGTGGCAAGGCACATTGCGGTACACGGCATGGCATATCGTATAGAGCCTATGGCTAAGGCATAGGGGACGACTTTCATCATTTCTCTTTCTTCTGCCGTGGTCGAGCTTCAAGTCTTAACTTCACACCTCACAACTCAGGCAAGAACTCCTTCTTTGACTGATCCATCTTGAACTCCTTCAAGATCACGTCAAGGTATGTGCTCTGTGAAAGTCTTATCAGGCGTCTTGATGTATCTCTATAGATCTTGATACCCAACATGTAAGCAGTTTTACACAGGTCTTCCTTTGAAAAACTCCATTCAAACAACCCTTTATGCTTTCTGGAAATTCTACATCATTTTCGATCAACAATATGTCATCCATATATACCTATCAGAAATGGTGTAGTGCTCCCACTCACTTTCTTGCAAATACAAGTTTCTTGCAAACTTTGTATAAACCCAAATGCTTCGATCGCCTCATCAAAGCGTATGTTCCAACTTCAAGATGCTTGCTCCAGTCCATAGAAGGATTGCTGGAGTTTGCATACCTTTTAGCATCCTTAGAATTGACAAAACCTTTTGGTTGTATCACATACAACCTTTCCTCACGGAAGCCATCAAGGAAACTTTGTTTTTTGACATCCATCTACCTGATTTCATAAATGAAAGTGCAGCAACTGCTAACATAGTTCTAACAGACTTTAGCATCGCTATGATTGAGAGAGTCTCATCATAGTCAACTCCTTGAACTTGTCGGAAACTTCTTTAAGACAAGTAGACCTTCACAAATGGTGACATTACCATCACCATATGTCTTCTTCTTAAAGATCCATTTATTCTCAATGGCTTGCCGTTCATCGGGCAAGTCCACCAAAGTCCATACTTTGTTCTCATACATGGATCCTATCTCAGATTTCATGGCTTCTAGCCATTTGTTGGAATCCGGGCCCACCATCGCTTCTTCATAGCTCATAGGTTCATCATTCCCCAACAACATGACCTTTAAGACAGGGTTACCACTGAGAAGTTGTACACACCCTTGTCGACCTACGAGGTTCGATAGTAATTTGATCTGAAGCTTCATGATCAGCATCATTAGCTTTCTCTTCAACTGACGTAGTTGCCACAGAAAGATCTTTCTGTGTTGCGCTACTCTCTGGTTGAAGTGAAGGTTCAACAACCTCATCAAGTTATATCTTCCTCCCACTCAATTATTTTGAGAGAAACTCTTTCTCGAGAAAGGACCTGTTCTTAGCGACAAACACTTTACCCTCAGATCTAAGATAGAAGGTATACCCAATCGTCTTGTTTGGGTATTCTATGAAGGTACAATTTTCCGCTTTGGGTTTGAGCTTTTTTGACCGAAGCCTATCGACATAAGCATCGTAGCCCCCAACCTTAAGAAACAACAACTTTGGTTTCTTGCCAAACCATAGTTCATGCGGTGTCGTCTCCACGGACTTAGATGGTGCCATATTTAAAGTGAATGTAATTGTATTTAATGCACAACCCCCCAAAATAGCGGTAGATTGGTAAGAGACATCATACACCATATCCAATAAGGTTCGATTACGACGTTCGGAGACACCATCATGCTATGGTGTTCCAGGCGGCGTCAACTGTGAAATGATTCCACCTTGTCTTTAGTGATTGCCAAACTCATAACTCAGATACTTTCCCTTTTATTAGATAGAAGGAACTTGATCTTCTTGTTACGATGATTCTCAACTTAACTCTAAAATTTATTGAACTTTTCAAACATTTCAGACTTATGCTTCATTGAGTAAATGTACCCATATCTACTCAATTCACTAGTGAAGGTGAGAAAATAACAATATCCACCGCGTGCGTCAACACTCATCGGACCGCACACATCAACATGTATGATTTCCAACAAGTCACTTGCCCATTCCATTGTTCCAAAGAACGTGGTTTTAGTCATCTTGCCAAAGAGGCATGGTTCGCATGTGTCAACTGATTCAAAATCAAGTGACTTCAAAAGTCCATTAGCATGGAGGTTCTTTCATGCGCTTTACACCAATATGACCTAAGCAGCAGTGCCACATGAAAGTGGTACTATCATTATCAACTCTACATCTTTTGGCATCAATGTTATGAACATGTGTATAACTACGACCGGGATTCAATAAACCATTCATATTGGATGCATGACCATAGAAGGTATTATTCATGTAAACAGAATAACCATTATTCTCTGACTTAAATGAATAACCATATTGCAATAAACATGATCTAATCATGTTCATGCTCAACGCAGACACCAATGCAAACAACATTTATCTAGGTTCAACACTAATCCCGAAGGTAGAGGGAGCGTGCGATGGTGATCACATCAACCTTGGAAACACTTCCAACACACATCATCACCTCGCCCTTAGCTAGTCTCCGTTAATTCTGTAGCTTTTGTTTCGAGTTACCAACGTTAGCAACTGAACTGGTATCTAATACCCATGTGCTACTAGGAGTACTAGTAAGGTACACATCAATAACACACATATATCAAATATACTTTTGTTGAAGTTGACAGCCTTCTTATCTACCAAGTATTTGAGGCAATTCCGCTACCAGTGATCGTTCCCCTAATAGAAGCACTTTGTCTTGGGTTTGGGTTCTTGGGTTTCTTCACTGGAGCGGCAACTGGCTTGCCATTCAAGAAGTTTCCCTTCTTGCCCTTGACCTTCTTTGAAACTAGTGCTCTTGTTAACCATCAATACTTGATGCTCCTTCTTGATTTCTACCTTTACGGCCTTAAGCATGACGAATAGCTTCGGGATTATCTCCCCTTGCATGTTATAGTTCATCACGGAACTCTAGTAGCTTGTTGATAGAGATTGGAGAACTTTTGCAATCACTCTCTTATTTAGAAGATTAACTCCCACTTGATTCAAGTGATTGAAGTACCCAGACATTCTGAGCACATGCTCACTGGCTGAGATATTCTCCTCCATCTTGTAGGCAAAGGTCTTGTCAGAGGTATCAACCTCTCAACACGGGCATGAGCCTGAAATACCAATTTCAGCTCTTCGAACATCTCATATGTACTATGGCGTTCAAAACACTTTTGGAGCCCCGACTCTAAGCCGTAAAGCATGGCGCACTAAACTATCAGGTAGTCATCAGAACATGTCTACCAGATGTTCACAACATCCATAGACGATGCCAGAGGGGTTGGCACACCGAGCGGTGCATCAAGGACAGAAGCCTTCTGTGTAGCAGTGAGGACAATCCACAGACTACGGCCCTAGTCCGCACAATTGCTTACAATATCTTTCAACTTAATATTTCTCTAGGAACGTATTAAAACAAAGAGCTAAAGCGCGAGCTATTAATCCACGACATAATTTGCAAAGACAATTTAGACTATGTTCATGATAATTAAGTTCATCTAATCAAATTATTCAATGAACTCCCACTCAGATAGACATCCCTCTAGTCATCTAAGTGATACATGATCCGAATCGACTAGGTTGTGTCTGATTATCACGTGAGACAGACTAGTCATCAACGGTGAACATCTCCATGTTGATTGTATCTACTATACGACTCATGTTCGACCTTTCGGTCTCTCGTGTTCCGAGGCCATGTCTGTACATGCTAGGCTCGTCAAGTCAACCTAAGTGTTCTGCATGTGTAAATCTGGCTTACACCCGTTGTATTCGAATGTTAGAATCTATCATACCCGATCATCACATGGTGCTTCAAAACAACGAGCCTTCGCAATGGTGCACAGTTAGGGGGAACACTTTCTTGAAATTTTAGTGAGGGATCATCTTATTTATGCTACCATCGTTCTAAGAAAATAAGATGTAAACATGACAAACATCACATGCAAATCATAAAGTGACATGATATGGCCAATATCATCTTGCGCCTTTGATCTCCATCTTCGAGGAGCGGCATGAACACCATCGTCACCGGCATGACACCATGATCTCCATCATCGTGTCTTCATGAAGTTGCCTCGCCAACTATTACTTCTACTACTATGGCTAACAGTTAGCAATAAAGTAAAGTAATTACATGGCGTTTTCATTGACACGCAGGTCATAAATAAATTAAGACAACTCCTATGGCTACTGCCGGTTGTCATACTCATCGACATGCAAGTCGTGATTCCTATTACAAGAACATGATCAATCTCATACATCACATATATCATTCATCACATCCTTTTGGCCATATCACATCACATAGCATACCCTGCAAAAACAAGTTAGACGTCCTCTAATTGTTGTTGCACGTTTTACGTGGCTGCTATGGGTTTCTAGCAAGAACGTTTCTTACCTACGCAAAACCACAACAGTGATATGCCAATTGCTATTTACCCTTCATAAGGACCCTTTTCATCAAATCCAACCCAACTAAAGTGGGAGAGACAGACACCTGCCAGCCACCTTATGTATCAAGTGCATGTCAGTCGGTGGAACCAGTCTCACGTGAGCATACGTGTAAGGTTGGTTCGGGCCGCTTCATCCCACAATGCCGCTGGATCAAGATAAGACTAGTAACGGTAAGCAAATTGAACAAATCATCGCCCACAACTGCTTTGTGTTCTACTCGTGCATAGAATCTATGCATAGACCTAGCTCATGATGCCACTTTTGGGGAATGTAGCAATAATTCAAAAAAAATCCCTACGTGTCACCAAGATCAATCAAGGAGATGCTAGCAACAAGAGAGAGGGAGTGCATCTTCATACCCTTGAAGATCGCTAAGCGGAAGCATTGCAAGAACACGGTTAGTGGAGTCGTACACGCAGCGATTCAGATCGCGGTCGATTCCGATCTAAGCGCCGAACAATGGTGCCTCCGTGTTCAACGCACGTACAGCCCGGGGACGTCTCCTCCTTCTTGATCCAGCAAGGGGACAGGAGAAGTTGAGGGAGAACTCCGGCAGCACAACGGCGTGGTGGTGATGGAGCTCGTGGTTCTCAGGCAGGGCTTCGCCAAGCACTACGGAGGAGGAGGAGGAGGAAGTGTAGGAGAGGGGAGGGGCTGCGCCAGAGGAAGGGTGCGACTGCCCTCTCTCTACCTCACTATATATAGGGGGAAGGAGGAGGAGGAGGTGCCCTAGGGTTCCCTAGGGGAGGGGCGGCGGCCAGAGGGGAAACCCTAGATGGGTTTGGGCGCCCCAACCCCTAGGAAACTTGCCCCCAAGCCGGGAGGGGTGGCTGCCCTAGGGGAGGCGCCCCCACCTCTCCAGGTTACGTGAGATGGGGTGGGAGGGGTGCTCAGCCCCTTAGAGGACCGATGTGCCCCCTCCCCTTGGCCCGTAAGGCCCCCAACGCTTGTCGGGGCCTCCGAAACCCCTTTCGGACACGCTGGTCGTCACCCGGTACCCCCGGAACAATTCCGGACTCCAATATCCTTCATCCAATATATCGATCTTCACCTCCGGACCATTCCGGAACTCCACGTCACGTCCGGGATCTCATCCGGGACTCCGAACAACCTTCGATAACCACATACTATTTCCCATAACAACTCTAGTGTCACTGAACCTTAAGTGTGTAGACCCTACGGGTTTGGGAACCATGCAGACATGACCGAGACATCTCTCTAGCCAATAACCAATAGCGGGATCTGGATACCCATATTGGCTCCCACATGTTCCACGGTGATCTCACCGGATGAACCACGATGTCGGGGATTCAATCAATCCCGTATACAATTCCCTTTGTCTATCGGTATGTTACTTGCCCGAGATTCGATCGTCGGTATTCCCATACCTTGTTCAATCTTGTTACTGGCAAGTCTCTTTACTCGTTACGTAACACATGATCCCGTGGCTAACTCCTTAGTCACATTGAGCTCATTATGATGATGCATTACCGAGTGGGCCCAGAGATACCTCTCCGTCATACGGAGTGACAAATCCCAGTCTCGATTCGTGCCAACCCAACAGACACTTTCGGAGATACCTGTAGTGCACCTTTATAGCCACCTAGTTATGTTGTGATGTTTGGTACACCCAAAGCATTCCTACGGTATCCGGGAGTTGCACTATCTCATGGTCTAAGGAAATGATACTTGACATTAGAAAAGCTTTAGCAAACGAACTACACGATCTTGTGCTACGCTTAAGATTGGGTCTTGTTCATCACATCATTCTCATAATGATGTGATCCCGTTATCAATGACATCCAATGTCCATGGTCAGGAAACCATGACCATCTATTGATCAACAAGCTAGTCAACTAGAGGCTTACTAGGGACATATTACGATCTATGTATTCACACATGTATTACGGTTTCTAGTTAATACAATTATAGCATGAACAATAGAAAATTATCATGAACAAGGAAATATAATAATAACCATTTTATTATTGCCCCTAGGGCATATTTCCAACATGCCTCTACTTGACTAGCTCGTTGAATCAATGATGGTTATGTTTCCTAACCATCAACATGAGTTGTCATTTGATTAACGGGATCACATCATTAGGGAATGATGTGATTGACTTGACCCATCCGTTAGCTTAGCACGATGATCGTTTAGTTTGTTGCTATTGCTTTCTCCATAACTTATACATGTTCCTATGACTATGAGATCATGCAACTCCTGAATACCGGAGGAACACTTTGTCTGCTACCAAATATCACAACGTAACTGGGTGATTATAAAGATGCTCTACAGGTGTCTCTAATGGTGTTTGTTGAGTTGGCATAGATCGAGATTAGGATTTGTCACTCCGATTGTCTGAGAGGTATCTCTGGGCCCTCTCGGTAATGCACATCAATATAAGCCTTGCAAGCAATATGACTAATAAGTTAGTTGTGGGATGACGCATTACAGAGCGACTAAAGAGACTTGCCGGTAACGAGATTGAACTAGGTATTGAGATACCAACGATCGAATCTCGGGCAAGTAACATACCGATGACAAAGGGAACAACGTATATCGTTATGCGATTTGGCCGATAAAGATCTTTGTAGAATATGTGGGAGCCAATATGAACATCCAGGTTCTGCTATTGGTTATTGATCGAAGACGTGTCTCGGTCATGTCTACATAGTTCTCGAACCCGTAGGGTCCGCACGCTTAACGTTCTGTGATGATCGGTATTATGAGTTTATGTGTTTTGGTGTACTGAAGGTAGTTCGGAGTCCCAGATGTGATCACGGACATGACGAGGAATCTCGAAATGGTCAAGACATAAAGATTGATATATTGGATGACTATATTCGGACAACGGATGAGTTCCGGGGGTCACCGGATAATTATCGGAGTGCCGGGGGTTATCGGAACCCCCGAGGGAACTAATGGGCCAACATGGGCCTTGTGAGAGAGAGAGAGAGGAGGAGCCATAGGGCTGGCCGCGCCCCCCTGGGAGTCCGAATTGGACAAGGAAGGGGGGCGCCCCTCTTTCCCTCCCTCTTTCCCTCTCCTTGCTCCCCCTCCCTCCTCCTAGTTGGACTAGGAAAGGGGGAGTCCTACTCCTACTAGGAGGAGGACTCGTCCCCCTCCTTAGCGCACCCCAAGGCCGGCCGGCCTCCCCCTTGCTCCTTTATATACGGGGGCAGGGAGCACCCTAGAACACACAAGTTGATTGTTTCCATCCGTGTGCGGTGCACCCCTCCACCATAATCCACCTCGGTCATATCGTAGCGGTGCTTAGGAGAAGCCCTGTTCCGGTAGCATCATCATCACCATCATCACACTGTCGTGCTGATGAAGCTCTTCCTTGACACTCTGTTGGATCATGAGTTCCTGGGATGTCACCGAGCCGAACGTGTGCAGATCGCGGAGGTGTTGTACTTTCGATACTAGGATCGGTCGATCGTGAAGACGTACGACTACATCAACCGCGTTGTCATAACGCTTCCGCTTATGGTCTACGAGGGTACGTAGACAACACTCTCCCCTCTCGTTGCTATGCATGACCATGATCTTGCGTGTGCTTAGGAATTTTTTTGAAATTACTGTGTTCCCCAACAATATTGACAACGCAACATGGATTTACAATGACAGCTAGCGTAAAACTTGATAAAGATGGCCACTCCTATTTTGATGCGGACCTTTGGAGAAAAATGTCTAAGTGTTATGAACTGAAAGCAGGCAATAAAATTCTAGTGCATGCACCACAGCCTGGTCTAATTAACATGGATGTTTACTTCCGCAACGTCATCAGCCAATCAAAGTCTGATCGAGGTTAGTGTCCTTTCAACTTTCTCCATTCTGGCATATTAATCGGGGTATTTGTTCTGACTAATTGATCACTATTTAAGCAACCAATTATGATTTCATTTTCTGACTTTGTTCCTAGGCAGTAACACATTCTATTACCAATTTATGTGCACTATATATTCTTCTACCATGTTCTGAATAAATAATACCTTTCCACCTTTTAAGCAGGATATGTTGGATGCATAGTGAACGGTCTATATGTTACTAAGCGTAACGAATTTCACTGGAAGGACTTGAAGCATGTCATAAATTTTGTTGATAATCTGACAAAGATAGCACAGCGTATGAATGCTGGATTTTGGATGGGATTAATTATACCTATGGTGCACACATTGAACAAGACCAATTGTGTGCACAAAACGCTGGTAAAAAGTTTTATTTTAATGTTGATGCTCATAAACTATATATATATATCTTCAACGATATGTTAAAATTGGTTTTTATTCTACATTTCAACAGAAATTGCCTGCTGTAGCAGTTCCTGGATCGATTTCCCAGCGTGGTCGAATTACACTTGTGCCTGCTAATAACGCCAAAGTGATTGCAAGGTACTGCATTTTCTGCAGAAATGGAACCATTCAAATTAACAAGTTCTCGCTTGTCGTGGCAATGCATCCATATTGGAAAATTGGATACACTGTTCTACTCATGCTCTACCAAGGCATGGGAGGGCTCTTCCTTTTCATTGACGAGATGTCGAGTCGCCGTGATCAAGCTGCTTCCAGCGGATAGTTGTGGTTGTTGTCCCTCAGCCTCTTGAAATGTGCTAGTTGTTACTATGTTAAGTATGTAGATATGGACCATATGGTTGTTGGCCCTCAACCTCTTAAAATGTGATACTTGTTACTATGTTAAGTATGTAGATATGGACCATATGGTTGTCAAAACCGTGTTACAAAGATCCTCCTTTTGTCGAATATTGTAACCACTATATATATGTTACTCAAATGTTGTTAGCCAAGTTCTTAAATTTTCATGGAAAGTATTAGTATCGTACACAGTTCATTGAGTTTAAGTGTGTGCCCGTGATACGTCTCTGTCGTATCTACTTTTCAAAACACTTTTGCCCTTGTTTTGGACTCTAACTTGTATGATTTGAATGGAACTAACCTGGACTGACGCTGTTTTCAGCAGAATTACCTTGGTGTTGTTTTATGTGCAGAAAGCAAATATTCTCGGAAAGTCTTGAAACTCCACGGAATACCTTAGAAAAAATAATAAAAAATCCTTGCCAAAGATGAAGACCAGGGGGCCCACACCTTGTCCACGAGGGTGGGGGCGCCCCCCCTGGGCGCGCCCCCCTACCTCATGGGCCCCCTGGAAACCCTCCGACGCCAATTTCAACTCTATATATTCGCTTCCGAAGAGAAAAAAATCAGAGAGAAGAAATCATTGCGTTTTACGATACGGAGCCGCCGCCAAGCCCTAAAACCTCTCGGGAGGGCTGATCTAGAGTCCGTTCGGGGCTCCGGAGAGGGGGATTCGTCGCCGTCGTCATCATCAACCATCCTCCATCACCAATTTCATGATGCTCACCGCCGTGCGTGAGTAATTCCATCGTAGGCTTGCTGGACGGTGATGGGTTGGATGATATTTATCATGTAATCGAGTTAGTTTTGTTAGGGTTTGATCCCTAGTATCCACTATGTTCTGAGATTGATGTTGCTATGACTTTGCTATGCTTAATGCTTGTCACTAGGGCCCGAGTGCCATGATTTCAGATCTGAACCTATTATGTTTTCATGAATATATGTGAGTTCTTGATCCTATCTTGCAAGTCTATAGTCACCTACTATGTGTTATGATCTGGCAACCCCAAAGTGACAATAATCGGGACCACTCCCGGTGATGACCATAGTTTGAGGAGTTCATGTATTCACTATGTGCTAATGCTTTGTTCCGGTTCTTTATTAAAAGGAGGCCTTAATATCCCTTAGTTTCCAATAGGACCCCGCTGCCACGGGAGGGTAGGACAAAAGATGTCATGCAAGTTCTTTTCCATAAGCACGTATGACTATATACGGAATACATGCCTACATTACATTGATGAATTGGAGCTAGTTCTGTGTCACCCTATGTTATGACTGTTACATGATGAACCGCATCCGGCATAATTATCCATCACTAATCCGGTGCCTACAAGTTTTCCATATACTGGTTTACGCTTATTTACTTTCCCGCTGCTACTATTACAATCACTACAAAATACCAAAAACATTACTTTTGCTGTCTTTACTTTTGTTGCCATTACCACCACTATCATATTACTGTGCTACTAAACACTTTGCTGTAGATACTAAGTTTCCAGGTGTGGTTGAATTGACAACTCAACTGCTAATACTTGAGAATATTCTTTGGCTCCCCTTGTGTCGAATCAATAAATTTGGGTTAAATACTCTACCCTCGAAAACTGTTGCGATCCCCTATACTTGTGGGTTATCAAGACCTTTTTCTGGCGCCGTTGCCGGGGAGCATAGCTCTATTTTTGAGTCACTTGGATTTATATCTGCTGGACACTGTGAAGAATTTGAAAGACGCTAAGACAACAATTTATACCTCAACTACGAGGGGAGGTAAGGAACTTCCATCTAGCTCTGCACTTGATTCACCTTCTGTTATGAGTAAGCTAGCGACACCTAAACCTGCTTCTGCTATTCGTTCTGATATGTCGCATGTTATTGATGATGCCACTTCTACTATGCATGATACTTATGATGAAACTGCTTCTATGCCTGATACTACTGTGCCCCTTAGTGAATTTCTTGAAGAACAAATTGCTAGGGCTATAGAAAGAGAAATTGATGAAACTGAATACGATGATGATAGTGATGATGAAAATATGCCTGTTATTCCTGAAGGTTATCTTTTTGATAAAGATTCTTCTTTAGCTATTTTAGCCTGCAAAGATAGATATGAGCTTAAAAGGTTATTGATTAAATGGAATAAAGAATCACTTAGAGATAAAATGACACCTGATCCTGCTTTTGCAACTTCACCTATATGTGTTCCTGATAAGGATTATGAATTCTCTGTTGATCCAGATATAATTACTTTGGTTGAATCTGATCCTTTTTATGGCTATGAATCTGAAACTGTTGTGGCACATCTTACTAAGTTAAATGATATAGCTGCCCTGTTCACTAATGATGAGAGATCGTGTTACTTCTATATACTCAAAATATTCCCGTTCTCATTAAAGGGTGATGCTAAGATATAGTTTAATTCTCTTGATCCTGGTTGTGTGCGTAGTCCCCAGGATATGATTTATTACTTCTCTGCTAAATATTTCCCTGCTCATAAGAACAAGCTGCTTTGAGGGAAATATACAATTTCGTGCAAATTAAAGAGAGTCTCCCACAAGCTTGGGGGAGGCTTCTCAAGTTACTTAATGCTTTGCCTGATCATCCTCTTAAGAAACCTAAAATACTTGATATCTTTTATAATGGACTAACCTATGCTTCCTTAGATTACCTGGATAGTTGTGCTGGTTCTCTTTTCAGGGAAAGAACACCGGATGAAGCTGAAATTCTATTGAATAATATGTTGACAAATGAAAATAATTGGGCACATCCTGAGCCAGCTCCCGCTCCAATTACTGAGCCTATTCCTAAACCAACTCCGAAGAAAAGAGGTGTTCTATTACTCAGTCCCGAAGATATGCAAGAGGCAAAGAAATCTATGAAAGAAAAAGGTATAAAAGCCGAAGATGTTAAGAATTTACCTCCTATTGAAGAAATACATGGTATTAATCTACCGCCTGTCGAGGAAACATATGAACTTGATCACTTATTTACTGAAGAACCCCCTGATCCCGATATACCGACACAGGTAGTAAAGGTAAATTCTCTCTATAGATTTGATGAAGGTGATATCCCTCACTATAAGTCTGCTAGGCAATGCTTTGATGAGTTTGATAATTTTATTGTCAAACAAGAAAATTTCAATGCTTATTTTGGTAGACAATTGAAATATGATTCCGATATAATTAAATAATTGGGTGATTATATGGCTAATATTAGAGGTGAACTTAAACTTCTTAGCAAACATGCTTCTATGGTTACCACTCAAGTAGAACAAGTACTTAAAGCTCAAAAAGAATTGCTCCATGAAATGAATAATAAGAAAAATGATTATGTTGTTAGAGTGGCTACTAGAACAGGTAGAATGACTCAGGAACCTTTATATCATGAAGGCCACCCTAAGAGAATCGAGCAAGATTCTCAGAGAAATAATATTGATGTTCCTAGTTCTTCTAAGAAGAAGAAAAAGAAAAATGATAGAACTGTGCAAACTTCTAGTGAACCTATTGCTGAACCACCTGATAATCCAAATGATATCTCTATGTCTGATGCTGAAACACAATCTGGTAATGAACATGAACCTAGTGAAAATGTTAATGATGATGTTCATGATGATGCTCAACCTAGTAATGATAATGATGTAGAAATTGAACCTGTTGTTGATCTTGATAACCCACAATCAAAGAATCAACGTTATGATAAAAGAGACTTTGTTGCTAGGAAACATGGTAAAGAAAGAGAACCTTGGGTTCAAAAACCCATGCCTTTTCCTCCGAAACCATCCAAGAAGGATGATGAGGATTTTGAGCGCTTTGCTGAAATGATTAGGCCTATCTTTTTACGTGTGCGATTGATTGATGTGCTCAAAACAAATCCTTATGCTAAATATATGAAAGATATTATTACTAATAAAAGAAAGATACCGGAAGCTAAAATTTCCACCATGCTTGCTAATTATACTTTTAAGGGTGGAATACCAAAGAAACTTGGAGACCCCGGAGTACCTACTATACCTTGCTCCATTAAAAGAAATTATATTAAAACTGCTTTATGTGATCTTGGAGCCGGTGTTAGTGTTATGCCTCTCTCTTTATATCATAGACTTGACTTGAATAAGCTGACACCTACTGAAATATCTTTGCAAATGGCTGATAAATCAACTGCTATACCTGTCGTTATTTGTGAGGACGTGCCTGTTGTGGTTGCAAACATTACTATTTTAACGGACTTTGTTATTCTTGATATTCCCGAGGATGATAGTATGTCTATTATTCTTGGAAGACCTTTTATTAATACTGCAGGGGCTGTTATTTATTGCAACAAAGGCAATGTCACTTTTCATGTTAATGGTAATGAGCATACGGTACACTTTCGAGGAAACAACCTCAAGTTCATAGTATCAACTCCATTGGAAAAATTCCATCGATTATAATTGGAGGTTTTGAATTTCCTCTTCCTACGGTCAAAAAGAAATATGATATACTTATTATAGGGGATGTGCATATCCCCGTTGAGGTAACTTAGTGTTATTCGAAATTTCTCTGGTTTCATGATTATCAAAATGAGTTTATTAACAAGACCTGATCAACCTTGTTAGTGGATTCTTTTTGATGAGCATGAGATGGATGAAACTAGAAGCACAACCTTCTGTACCCTCTTTATATTTTCTGTTAATTAGTAGAAATAAAGTAAAAATAGTATTTCTCTATCTGTTTCCTGTCTTATCTGTGCAATATAAAAATATCCTGAAAATATAAGTCCTCAGAATGCCATGCCAAATTAATATGATATTTTCGGGAATATTTGAGGATTTACTGTACAAAAATTACCATGGGAGGAGCTGCCACCTGGCCATGAGGGTGGTACCCCCCCCCTCCAGGGCGCGCCCCTGCCTCGTGGCCCCACGGTGGCCCTCCTCCAATTATCCCAGCATCCATCTTCTTCCTCTGTCTCACACAAACCCGAAAAGCCAACTCAAGCACGAGTTCCAGCCACTTTTGCTGTGATTTTCGATCTCCTTGCTCAAAGCACCTCTCGCAAAACTGCTTGGGGAGATTGTTCCTTGGTATGTGACTCCTCCATTGGTCCAATTAGTTTTTGTTCTAGTGCTCTATTCTTTGCAAATTTGTGCTGCATAGGTGACCATGTTCTTGAGCTTGCATGTCAAATTTATATGGTTCCAAGTAGTTCTAATGCTTGATATAGGCTCTAGGCACTTTTAGGAGTAGTTGCTATCAGTTTTATTGAAGTTGGTTCACTTTTGTTTGAAGTTACTAAAAATTTCAGAATTTTTCAGAAAATGATGAGGAGATTATTGAGGGGCTCATCGAGCCAAAGCTCGAAGGAAAAGGCACTGAAGCCTAACTATAATTTGCCGCGCACCACGGAGATTCGGGCGTGTGAATGGCCTTCTAATGATTTCTTGAGAGCAGCCGGTATCTATGAAGATTTTCATGAATTGGCTCACAATGCAGGCCTCACCGCTTTCCTCCACGACCAATGCGATCATTATCTCTTACTCACAAATACCTTTGTGCAAAACTTTTATTTTCATCCTAGGAACTCACCACCTACGGTGGAATTTCATTTATATGATGAGCATAAGGAGATGTCACTTTTTGATTTATGTCGTATTTGTTTAGTCCCTTTTGAGGGCAAGACAGAAGAACCACACCATGATGATGTGGAGGGATTTATTAATAATATCACTGTAGCAGAAACCAGGAAGGTTTCCGATGCACGAATCACTACCATACATTTTCCTGTTTTACGTTACTTTGCATTATTTGCTACTCGTTGTTTAATTGGACGCGGAAACTGTGAAAACCTTAGTATCCCTAATATAATTATTCTACTCCAAGGTTTATACAGTGATAACACTTTTAGTATGGGCGGTATTATTGCCAGGCGGTTAAATATGAACCATACTAAGGGCCCCATCTTTGGAGGCATTTATGCTACATGCCTAGCCGCACATTTTAACATACCTATTAGGCATGCTGAGAAGGAAGAAAAGGTGCTGCCCCGTGTTTATCTAGATCATAGAAGTATGGTAGAACATGATTTTATTGTTAAGAATAGGGCAGGGGAGCTTAAATATCAATTGTTCTTTAATAAACATCATCCCGAGACTATTACCTTGCCTGCTCCTTCTTTGTTTGATTTGACTGCAGGCACGTACCTTGTTCCGTTGACGGCTATTCATGCCTACCGGAACCCTACACCCACTGAGGAGCCAGAACAGGAACCACAAAATGAGCCCCCACGACAATCCGTTTATTCTTGGGATCCAGAGATGATTGTCAGCCAGTGGCAGTCAGAGTCTTGTTCTTCATCACAATATGATCCCAACTATCCTTCTTCACAACAGTACGACCCCAGCTACGCCTACGGGTATCCGCCAGGCTATCCCTGGCAATAGACCAACTTAGGCCAAAAGCCTAAGCTTGGGGGAGTACGTATTTCTCACTGACATTACATTTATGTTCACACACACTCATTGTTAGATGTCGGTGCTTATACTCTTTCATTGTAATATCCATGCTAGTTCATTTTCTTTTTCCTGCTTTCTTCTTGTGTGTTTGTTAAACCTTAAGAAAATCAAAAAAAATTAGTAGTAATTTACTTTCCTAGTGTAGTAGTAATTAAAAAGAAAACCCAAAAATATTTCCCGTTCTTCTTTTGCTTGTTGGGAGCTTTCTAGTGTAAATAGTTTTATTTTATTTTCTTTCCTTTGGGGGTCAGTAGGAGAAGACCATAATTAAATTGTTGTAGTGGCTCTTATATGCTTTAATGTTGATTTAACCCAGAGCCCATATTGCCTTGTCTTCTCCTGTTTATTGAATGCTCGCTGATTCCAGCTTAGTCCAATGCACGTGCACTCTTATTATTATTCACACCGTTCGGTCGTGCAAGTGAAAGGCAATTATGATGATATATGATGGACTGGCTGAGATGAGAAAAGTTGGTATGAACTCGACCTCTTTTGTTTTTATAAATATGATGAGCCCTTCGTTCTTGATTCAGCTTATTATGAATAAACACGTTTGCAATGACAATTATAGATCATAATTGCTTGTGCCATGCTTGATTAGCTATGAGTTATAATGGTTTACCTTGTGTGCCAACATGCTATTGAGATGATTATGATGTGGTATGATGGGGTGGTATCCTCCTTTGAATGATTTAAGTGACTTGACTTGGCACATGTTCACGCATGTAGTTGAAACAAAATCAACATAGCCTTCATGATATTTATGTTCATGGTGGATTATATCCTACTCATGCTTGCATCCAATGTTTATTAATTTTAATGCATGTACATGGCTATTGTCGCTCTCTAGTTGGTTGCTTCCCAGTCTTTTGCTAGCCTTCACCTGTACTAAGCAGGAATACTACCTGTGCATCGAATCCCTTAAACCCCAAAGTTATTCCAGATGAGTCCACCATACCTTCCTATATGCGGTATCTACCTGCCGTTCCAAGTAAATTTGTATGTGACGAACTCTAAACCGTCAAATAAATATTCTGTTTTGTATGCTCGAATAGCTCATGTATCAACCAAGGTTGTCCTTATCTTCCGTGTTAGGCGGGTTATTCTCAAGAGGAGTGGACTCCCCTCCTCACTCACAAGAAAATGGCTGGTCACCGGGATGCCCAGTCCCATGCTTTATGCAAACTAAATCAAAATTAATTGCAAACAAAACTCCCCCTGGGACCTGATGTATGTTGGAGACACTCGTTGTTTCGAGCAAGTCATGGATTGATGCTTGTTGGTGGAGGGGGAGTATAAACTTTACCATTCTGTTTGGGAATCGCCTATAATTTGTTTAGCATGGAAGATATCGCCATCTCTTAGTAGTTACATTGACAATGAAAGTATACCGCTCAAAATGCAATTTATCTCTATTTCAAAACTGAGCTCTGGCACCTCTACAAATCCCTGCTTCCCTCTGCGAAGGGCCTATCCATTTACTTTTATGTTGAGTCATCACCCTCTTATTAAAGAGCACTAGCTGGAGAGCACAGCTGTCATTTGCATTCATCACTATTAATCTATGTTGGGTATGACTATGATTGGATCTCTTTTACCATGAATTACAATGTCTAGTCAGTCCTTGATCTTTAAAGGTGCTCTGCATTTATGTTTTGCGGTCTCAGAAAGGGCTAGCGAGATACCATCTTGTTATATTATATTATGATTGTTTTGAGAAAGTGTTGTCATCCGAGATTTATTATTATGGCTTGCTAGTTGATTATGCTATTGATATGAGTAATTATGAGACCTGAGAATTATTGCAAATGTGGTTAGTTATGATATATGCTGAAAACTTGAATGCTGGCTTGACATAATTACAACAACAAGAGCAAACAGAGTTTGTAAAAGTTTTTCTTTCTTTCTTTCAGTTTGTCAACTGAATTGCTTGAGGACAAGCAAGGGTTTATGCTTGGGGGAGTTGATACGTCTCCGTTGTATCTACTTTTCCAAACACTTTTTCCCTTGTTTTGGACTCTAACTTGTATGATTTGAATGGAACTAACCTGGACTGATGCTGTTTTCAGCAGAATTACCTTGGTGTTGTTTTATGTGCAGAAAGAAAATATTCTCGGAAAGTCCTAAAACTCCACGGAATACCTTAGAAAAAATAATAATAAATCCTCACCAAAGATGAAGACCAAGGGGCCCACACCATGTCCACGAGGGTAGGGGGCGCGCCCCCCCTCTTGGGCGCGCCCCCTACCTCGTGGGCCCCCTGGAAACCCTCCGACGCCAATTCCAACTCTATATATTCGCTTCCGGAGAGAAAAAAATCAGAGAGAAGAAATCATCGCGTTTTACGATACGGAGCCACCGCCAAGCCCTAAAACCTCTCGGGAGGGCTGATCTGGAGTCCGTTTGGGGCTCCGGGCAGGGGGATTCATCGCCGTCATCATCATCAACCATCCTCCATCACCAATTTCATGATGCTCACCGCCATGCGTGAGTAATTCCATCGTAGGCTTGCTGGACGGTGATGGGTTGGATGAGATTTATCATGTAATCGAGTTAGTTTTGTTAGGGTTTGATCCCTAGTATCCACTATGTTCTGAGATTGATGTTGCTGTGACTTTGCTATGCTTAATGCTTGTCACTAGGGCCCGAGTGCCATGATTTCAGATCTGAACCTATTATGTTTTCATGAATATATGTGAGTTCTTGATCCTATCTTGCAAGTCTATAGTCACCTAGTATGTGTTATGATCCGGCAACCCCGAAGTGACAATAATCGGGACCACTCCCGGTGATGACCATAGTTTGAGGAGTTCATGTATTCACTATGTGCTAATGCTTTGTTTCGGTTCTCTATTAAAAGGAGGCCTTAATATCCCTTAGTTTCCAATAGGACCCCGCTGCCATGGGAGGGTAGGACAAAAGATGTCATGCATGTTCTTTTCCATAAGCACGTATGACTATATACGGAATGCATGCCTACATTACATTGATGAATTGGAGCTAGTTCTGTGTCACCCTATGTTATGACTGTTACATGATGAACCGCATCCGGCATAATTATCCATCACTAATCTGGTGCCTACGAGTTTTCCATATACTGGTTTATGCTTATTTACTTTCCCGCTGCTACTGTTACAATCACTACAAAATACCAAAAACATTACTTTTGTTGTCTTTACTTTTGTTGCCGTTACCACCACTATCATATTACAGTGCTACTAAACACTTTGCTGCAGATACTAAGTTTCCAGGTGTGGTTGAATTGACAACTCATCTGCTAATACTTGAGAATATTCTTTGGCTCTCCTTGTGTCGAAACAATAAATTTGGGTTAAATACTCTACCCTCGAAAACTGTTGCGATCCCCTATACTTGTGGGTTATCAGCCCGATGTCCAGAAGGCACACTACAAAAAAAATACACTTCCGTGATGATACGTGTTTGTCACAGTTGGACGCGTTTTTTGTCATGCATGTACATCCATGACAAATTTATGACAGAATCAAGATAGTCATACCTGTGCTATCGTAGAAGTGTTCCATGACATTACCAAAATTATCATCACGGAAGTGTCCACTTCCATGACGATAAATCACGCGTCATAGAAGTGCTTTCGTCAAGGGTGACCGAACATGGCATCCACCGTAACGGAACGCCGTTAAGCTATCGGGTCGGGTTTTGGATCCGATAACCCGTTAACAGCCTCGACCAATGGGGATTTTCCACGTGTAAAATCATCATTGGCTGGAGGAAATACGTGGCGGCTCACCGTTGGGACAGATGTCATCCGCTCATTGGACCGAAGGCGCCTATGATACGGCGACACGTGGCACGGCCCAACAGAGGCCCATTCCTGTGAAAAGGTCGGCCCGTTTGACTTGGTCAAAAGGTGGTTGGCCGGCCCACGGAAAGCCTGTTAACGGCGGTTCGCATATAGCCCATTTACAGCCCGCTAACCCAGGGCCCGTTACGCCCTTTCCGAATTAGGCCCAGCAGCGTCATCTGGGCTGTCCAATATGATTCAGCCCGTTTTAACTTCCGGCCCATGTGTGGCCCATGACTTCTTTCGGCCCATATGAGGACCTTTGTAACTCTTGGCCCATTAACGGCCCGTGGTGAAACTGGCCCGTAATGAACAGTGTATCACTTTATACCCATTAACGGCCCGTTATTCCATTGGGCCGTTTCCAGCCCAAGTTATCTTTCGGCCTTCTTAGGGCCCATTGATTCTTGGGCTCATTTGCAGCATTCGGTTACATACGGCCCGTTACTGTCATTTTCTGCTTGTGGGCCAAATTCAGCCCATCGTTACAGTTGGCCCGTTTGCGGACCGTTAATACGTTGGGCCGTTTTCATATAAAAAAACCCGTTGGGCTGTTTTCATACAGTTATCAAATACGGCCTATTAACGGCCCGTTATGGTCCACGAATAGTACGGCCCATGATTGGCGAAATGATGATACGCCCCGTAGAAGGCCCATGGATCCTACGGCCCGTATGAGGCCCATGGATAGTACGTCCCGTAGAAGGCCCATGGATCATACGGCCCGTAGAAGGCCCATGGACCCTACGGCCCGTAGAAGGCCCATGGACCCTAAGGCCCGTATAGAAGGCCGATGGATCCTACGGCCGGACGAAGGCCCATGGATCATACGGCCCATAGAAGGCCCGTGATTATTTTGGCCTAGTTACCAAAAATAGGCTATTGTGGCCACTAGAAAAAACAGAAAAAGAACTGCAGTGACTACAAGCAAACAACTAAACAAGACAATAAGAAAATAAATAAGCAAGCAATTAACGCTAGCCTATTACCGCTATTACACATATTACATCCACTGGGCATCAAAGTTCGCCACTAGTGCAAATATAGGGAACAAAGCAGCACATTACATACACTGACCGTCAAAATTGGCCACCAGTGCAAATAAACGCGGCAGCAAAACAAGAGCATAACTGAAACAACTTCAGAAGAGCTCAAGAAACGTTATCCTGGGTATCCACCATGCTGGCAATAAGCTTAGCAAGCTGATTAGCTTTGTCCTGTTTGGCGCTAAAACCCTCCAACGCTTGTTGTTGCACCAGAAAGTATGCATCTGAATGCTCAAGGGACTTCTGCACTCCTTCTGCTTCTTGTCGCAGCACAGCTGATCGATGTCTTTCAGCTTGTAGTTGAGACTCAAGAAACTAAACTAATTCAGACAGTGAGTTTGAATAGCTTGTGCAAGCGGTAGTGGCTAGTAACTCGAACACCAAACCAAGACAGGACTTTGGGGTTGTCTCGCTGTCTTCAAGATAGCCTTCCTTAGCTGTTTTATCAGCTTTGTTGGAGACCAACAAGGATGTGTGTCACTATCCTCAACCTTATCTGCATTACTTCCTTTACCATTGCTTAATAAGGCACTCTTCCCCAATATTTTGTCAGCATTCTAAAAGAAGAAACAAGCAGACACATAACAAGTTTATCATGTACTAGTATATGAAACTCATTTCGGTGAACCAGTTCATTAGTAAGGTGGACAGGATTAAACTACCAAGTCTTCTATTGCCAAGTACTAGTACATAATAAAAGCATCAAACAAACATATATCTATGTCCTATGGTCACTGCATTGTCTTGCCAAATCAAAATAGAGACACGGTTCAAATCATATCAGTTCAAGACAAAGCAGCAGTGAAAGAATACAAAGCGTGGGAAACTACACGGCACAACAAGATTTCAGATGGGTATCACGGGTCTATGTGTACAACAACACTATTGGCTCTGTTGTGATGCTAGTAATGTGCATGATATGAAAGTCAACTGTATACACAATTGAAATTGAAATCAACAGAGCTATTGATAAGAGCAAACCTATTAAAGAAACATGCGTGAACATACCTGCTGTGCCATTGGAGTTTCGATTGGATCCTTCAATTTAAAAATAAGTTTGTATGAGTAAATACAGTGATACAAGAGCAAAGCAATCATAGTTAAAAAAGGCACGCCTAAGCGAGCGCTTAAGCGTGCCTAGGCTCTAGGCGTTGGCAAAATGCATTGCGCATAACTACGCATAATTTGTGCATAACTGCGCATAAGCATGTGCTTTGGTCAGTAAAGCGCAAGGCGGTGGCAAAACGCACAATTAACGCCTAGCGCTTTTTTGAACTATGATACCAATGGAATCTTAAATTAGAACAGTTGTTCTTCAGGTTTAGGCACTTGTTCTACATGAACAGAGTACAGTAAGACGCAAGAATATAATACTTAAAAATAGAAAATGAGCTCATAGACCATCAACGTTCTTGGTTCGGGACCAGTACAGAATAAGGCGTTCCCAATCATCGTCCAATAAATGTGTCTCAGGAGAACGTAAGGGAATTTGATGAGTTTGTTTGCCGGTGAAGTACGTTTTCTTCAGGTAATTCCGATACTGCCACCAAGCATTCTTGAAGATAGCAGAGGTATTAGCACAGGTTACCTCATCTTGAGTTTCCAAATTGGTCCTTCTCTAGAGAGAAAATGGGAAAATTTGTTGTATTATAACCATCATGGAGGTAGGATGTATGGGACGAAGCAAACTAATTGCCATGAATAACATTACTTACACATAACTCCTGGACAAACACCTGCAACTGGCATTTTCCTTCATCTTCAGTATAATATTTCCAAGATGGTAAGATACGCACATACGATTTAACAACATCAAATGCGATAGATGCTAAACTATGACTAGCTAGTTGTGCTTCCTCCACAGGAATAGGCATACTAACTGGTGGAGTTGGGGTTCGCCGTGATAGTACTGGCCCTTTGGGCACTGGAGCTGCCTTACTAACTGCTCTAGTTTGGGAGCTCTATGGTGGAGATGGTGATGTGTCAACAGGAACTGGGTTACTATCGGCTGGGTTGGGGTTAGATTGGGTGAAGCTGGTTCTCTGTCCATCGCAGTAGGGGTACAATCTGCGAGAGTTTGGGTTATGTGTGGTAGGGCTGGTTCTTGTGCATGTACAACCGGGGTGCTATCTCCATGAAGAGGTAGCACTGTTTTATTTGAAGACCGTGTTTTTAGTCCGCTAGATACTGGCATCACCCGCTGTAACATTCCAAATTTCCAATTTTGAATGTTATACACTAGATCATCATTACATATCATATTTTATTGCATTTTGGTTGATCCTAGAAAATTCTACGCAACTCAAGGACCCTCGGAGAGAGTTGGGGATTTAGTTATTTTCATATTTGAGTTTTTCTCAAATTTTGAAAATAGGATCATTTGATTTTATTTATTTTATCTTCAATTATTTCTATTACAAAAATATGAGAGAGGGAATAAAATGACTTTCCCAAAATAAAGAAATATTGAGGATTTAATAAAAAAATCAAATAAGATTTTATTTTGGTTTTATTTGCTATTTTATTTGAATTTAGGAAAAATGCACGTTTTCCAAATTGCATTTAGGCCCCAAATAAATGTTCATCCTGTGCGGCTTGATTTTAGAAGCCAGGGAAAATTTATTTAGGGATTTTTGGAGTTCGTTTAGTATTCCTTTTGTTTTTTTCTCTGAGCGTAATTATTTAAGAAAAAGTCCAAACTGACTCTGGGCCGTAACTGGCCAGGACTCCGCCTGGCCGGGCCTTTAAATAGTGTCACCGAGGCCCGAGCCAGCCCAAAGCCGCCCCGCCCCCAAACCCTAACCCTAGCACCGCCCGCGCTGCCGCCGCACAGCGCCGCCGCACCACCGCGCCGCTGCGCCCCTCGCCAGCGCCGCCGCACCGCCCCACCGCCGTGCCGCCTCGCCGTCCCGCCGGACCGCCGCCGCGCTGCCTCGCCGGACGACCGCCGCCGCGCCGCCTCGCCGAAGGTAGTTTTTCTCGCCGTCGTTTTTTTTAGAGAACCGACCGGTTTTCCGTCGGTTTGTTTGGTTTTTTTAGTTTCATTTTTTTAATAGATAGGTTTTTCCGGTTTATTTAATTAGCGAGTGTTCGCCCGTTCGTTCGTTTTAACAAACGTGTTCATCGTTTAGGCCCAGTTAACGAACGTTCGTTCGTTAATCTGTTCGTCGTTTTTCTTTTTCTCGGATTAAATCCGCGATTTTCTGATCGCGATTCCGGATCCAATTTTCGTTCCAGTATAACTTTTCGCTCGTTTATCAGAATCAGGTGATTCAAGCGCCTGGAGTTTCGTCTCGAAACCCTCTTTCTGTTTAACCAACTCAAACAAGTTTTTGCCACTGTAAAAATTTCCCTAGATCCAGAATAGTAAACGAAGCTTGTTACTTTTGCCGTTTCTCTTTCGTTGCTTTGTTCGATTTGATTCTTTTTGCCAACCGGAGTTCTTAAGTTGAACTTTCTAGTTAGATCTCTTATTCGAGTTTTACATGTGCATTATTTGAGTACTTATTGTATGCTTGTTTGTTTGCGATAGAGTACCCGGAGTGCGCTGCTTGCTACTTCGAATCGCTAGGTTTTGCGGATCATCAGCAAGGCAAGTAAGACTTTGATCATACTTCCTGTTACCCAGTTTTTATTGCATTAGATCAATCCTCACACATTGCATGATTAGGATCTAATTAAATTGTGGGTTTGGGTAGTAGTTGAGGTAGTACCTATTACATGTTTATTATCAAACCTTTGGGAGTTACTTCTACGTTTGCTTATTATGCCATGCTATGCTAGTAGACGTGGATTGGTTGAGTGTATCCATGACAGATGTGAGATTGTTAAATTAATGGTTTATCTAAGGTGGCAACTTAAATACACTTCTGGGTGGATTGAGGCACCTGGGTATTCCAGTGATTGCCAGTTTTCTTTTGGACCGCCACCCAGGCTCAAAGGGATCATGAGGTTATTCATGCTAGAAACTTCCGTGTGCAGCCACAAGCTACTATGGGCTCTAGCATAGTTGATTAAGTTTTGTGAACTCTTACAGTGGTAGACTAGCAGATGTAGGGGAAAGTAGGTGTAACGGTCTACCCGATCGTAAGGTGCTAGCGCTTCTGAAAGCTATGTCTCAGTCATCCGTTTCTCAAACACCATGTAGTGCGAGAAATCCAACAGAGGCAATCGAGTCTTGTGGGGAAAAGTGCGCAAACCTCTACAGGGTGTATAAACTAATCATGATTAGTCGTGTCCCCAGTTATGGACAACTTGAGTATCTAGTACCTGGATTTTCATGTGAATCTCATCATGTTACTCTAAAATTAATTTTGTTGGGTTTGTTTAATGATGATGCTTAATTGGGATTGAGAATGCTGTCAACCATTCTCAATGTTTAACAACTACCTTGATAGTTAAATAAAATGTATTCCTTTGCAGTAGGGAAAAATTGGCTTTACGCAAAACTGTAACCATAGAGCTTTCCACCAGCCAAATATGCATATAGTATAGCCTATTTCATTCCATTACTCTCTATGTGTTACATTGCCAGCATATTCCATGTGCTGACCCGTTTCGGGCTGCAATGCTAATGTTGCAGACTTTTCAGACGATGATTAAGGCGCTTTTAGGTCGTGGTTCTATACTCAGTGATGCCGTTGGAGTTGATGGACTCACTTATCTTCCAAGCCTTCCGCTATTATCGTTATTAGATGGCCTTAAGCCATATTTATTGTAATAAGTTCTGTTTTGAGACGCTCGATGTTATAAGTGTGTGATTCCTACTCTGTTATAAATCCTTCAAGTACTGTGTGGTGTCAGCAATACTGATCCAGGGATGACACCTGAGCACAGAGATTGGATCGTCTGAGGTCTGGTCACTACAAGATGGTATCAGAGCACACGCTGACTGTAGGACACGAGCACTAAGCTAAAGACCTATATCACCACTCACTCTCTTCTCTTTATGACTTCTCATCTTTTCTACTCTTTTAGGATGGCGGATGCAAGGAACAAGTTCACGCAACCGGATGAAGATACACCCTTTAGACGTCACTTGAAGGAAGTCACTAGATACCTGAACATAGGAGTACCAAGCTTCACCGAAACCTACAACGCCACTCTAACTGAAGAAGAGCGTTGGATGATTCAAGTTCAAGTTCCAGGAAGGACGTTCATGCCAGTCACTGAGCCCATAGAGTTTTATTTTGATGCACCAACTTGGAGTCTAGGAAAGAGCATGGCAGCTCACATCGCCATGGGACACATTGGAGAAGTTTACCGCAATGATCTCAAGGATACTATCTACCAGATTTGTGGGCGCCGAGATGAGCACTGGGAGATGATCAGCACCAGGAAGGATAGATCAGTTGCAGCTTTTATCCAGGAGTTAAACCAACACATTCGACGTCAGGAGAACCAGATGTGCGCCGACATGATAGATCTGAAGAAGGCGAGGACAAGAATCAAGGAACTAGAGGAAGAACTCAAGGCTACACGTGAAGATTATGAAGAGGAAATCGAAGTATTAGTGGAGAAGAATGATGATCTGATCAAGAAGATTGGAATATTCATGGGAGGCCCTACGCCAGTAGAAGAAGACGAAGAACCCAAGGAGATTCGTCCGGAAGACTACATCATCATCGACGACACCGACTCGGATCCAGATGATAGCGATGATGACTATGTTGATGAAGCTGGAGCAGATATCATGGAGTCTACAACTGAAGAATATTTCTAGAAGACCACCCCAACAGTAGTAGTAGTCCACCATGTAAATATAGTAGTTCGAGCACTTTTGCAATAGTTAGATTGATTGTATGCCCTTGTTTGATTGATTGAATGAAGTGAATTGTTTGCTTTTGCCTCATGTGCATATGGGTAGTGTTTTCTCTTTAGACCCCCTCTATTCTTAAATCTCATCTGTTCTAAACCCTCAGATGCCTCCGAGACGTGACCCCGGATTTACCTTCTCACCGGAGCTCACTCAATTGATCCAGCAGCAGAACACATTGATGCAGTTGCTAGTCCAGAATCAGAATCAGGGGAACAACAACAACCCACCACCACCACCACCTGTTGATCACTTAGCCCGTTTTCTTAGGCTGAATCCGCCGGTGTTTTCCAGTAGCACCGAGCCGATAGTAGCAGATGATTGGCTCCTCAATACAGCTAGAGAGTTGACCACCGTAGGATGCACAGATGTGGAAAAGGTAAAGTTTGCCGCACATCAGCTTGAAGGACCCGCAGCATCATGGTGGGAGAATTTCATAGCCACTTTCCCTGTCGACACTGTCACATGGGACCAGTTTCAGCAGGCTTTTCGTACTGCCCATGTTTCAGTAGGAGCTATGGCCATGAAGAAGCAAGAGTTTCGCAACTTGCTCCAAGGATGACGGACAGTTGGCCAGTATGTCGAGGACTTTAGTAAGTTAGCACGTTATGCCCCATATGACGTTGCTACGGATGCAGCTAAGCAGGAGAAGTTTCTGGAAGGACTGAATGATGAGTTGAGCATGCAGTTGATGGTAGCAACCTTCAACAACTACCAGGAGTTGGTAGATCGTGCTCTTATGATTGAAGGGAAGCAGCAGCAGATTGAGAATCGCAAGAGGAAGTATGGACAAGGTAAGTACAATTCAGGAGCTCAGCAGAAGCCACGTTTTACCCCTAGACCGGGAGGACATTTTCAGCATACCCGTGGTGGAGGTAGCTCGCACAATCATAATGGCACCAAGAATGGTAATGGGGATGGAGGAAGCAACGGCCAGAACCGCACCAACCCATCAACCCCAGCCAAGAGAGACCTGAGCCAAGTCACTTGTTTCAAGTGCCAGAAGACCGGACATTATGCCAATGAATGTCCTGAATCCCAGAATGGAAATGGCAATGGAAGCTCTGGAAAGAAGCCGAACCCTTTCAATAGGGGACAGGTGAACCACGTTAACATGGAGGAGGTTGAAGAGCAGCCGGATGCAGTAATTGGTAAGTTTTTGGTTAAGTCATTTACTGCACTTGTTCTTTTTGATACTGGTGCATCGCATTCATACATATCAAGGGAATTTGTGGATAAGTATAACCTGCCCACCAAAGTTCTTAGAACATCAATGTTAGTAAGCTCACCAGGAGCGGAGTATATGGCTAGCCAAGGATGTTTTCAAGTGCCATTGAGTATAGGTAGGCATGTGTTTCCCATGGATTTAATCATTTTGGAATCACAAGGATTGGATGTAATTTTGGGTATGGATTGGTTGTCGATGTATGGAGGAAACATCGATTGCGCCAGTAAGTCGATCTTGCTCACCACCCCAGAAGGAAGAAGGATCAAGTATGTATCCCGGCATGTGCCGAAGAGGAATCAAGTAAATTGTCTAACAGGAGTTGTGCAGGAGGAAGTACTAGTAGTGAAGGATTTCCCGGATGTATTTCCAGAAGAATTGCCAGGCATGCCACCGGATAGAGATATTGAGTTTTTGATTGAGCTTTTGCCAGGCACAGGGCCAATATCAAAGAGACCATATAGGATGCCCGCAAAGGATTTGGTGGAGATTAAGAAGCAGATTAATGAGTTACTAGATAAAGGATGTATTCGCCCAAGTTCTTCACCTTGGGGATCACCAGTACTTCTAGTGGAGAAGAAGGATGGATCGTTAAGGATGGTTGTTGATTATCGAGGATTGAATGAAGTAACCATCAAGAACAAGTACCCACTACCGATGATCAATGATCTGTTTGATCGATTGCATGGAGCTAAGGTATTTTCCAAGATCGATCTGCGATCAGGATACCATCAGTTGAAGATTCGAGAACAGGATATACCTAATACGGCTTTTACCACCAGGTATGGGCTGTACGAGTATACCGTTATGTCATTTGGTCTGACTAACGCACCTGCATATTTTATGAACATGATGAACAAGGTGTTTATGGAGTTTCTGGATAAGTTCGTTGTAGTGTTCATTGATGATATACTGGTTTACTCGAAGAATGAAGAGGAGCATAAGGAGCATTTGCGTTTGGTTCTTGGAAAACTCAGAGAACATCAATTATATGCCAAATTTAGCAAATGTGAGTTTTGGTTGAAGGAAGTTGGATTTCTCGGACACGTTATATCTGGAGAAGGTATAGCAGTAGATCCCACTAAGGTTGATACCGTGACAAATTGGGAAGCCCCAACAACAGTTGGAGAGATCTGGAGTTTTCTTGGACTCGCAGGATACTACCGGAGATTCATTGAGAATTTCTCAAAGATTGCGAAGCCTATGACGGAGTTGTTGAAAAAGGATACCAAGTTCATATGGACTGAGAAATGTGAGGCTAGTTTCCAGGAGTTGAAGAAACATTTGGTTACATCCCCTGTGTTGATTTTGCCAGATCTGACCAAGGATTATGAGGTGTATTGCGACACTTCACGTCGAGGACTTGGAGCAGTGCTTATGCAGGAAGGAAGAGTTGTTTCCTATGCCTCACGAAAGCTTAAGGCTCATGAGTTAAATTATGCTACGCATGATTTGGAGTTAGCAGCCATAGTGCATGCGTTGAAAACCTGGAGACATTTTCTCATTGGAAACCATTGTGAGGTGTACACGGATCACAAGAGTTTGAAGTATATTTTCACGCAGAAGGAGTTGAACCTCAGGCAAAGGAGATGGTTAGAGCTCATCAAGGATTATGATATGAAATTGCATTATCACCCCAGAAAGGCTAACGTAGTAGCTGACGCGTTGAGCCATAAAAGTCATGTCAACACCTTAATGACGGGAGATTTACCAAGAGAGTTAGCCAAAAATATTCGTGAACTATGTTTGGAGATAGTTCCATGAGGCTATGTAGCAGCAGTGGAGATTCAGTCTACTTTAATGGATAAGATCAGGGACACCCAGAATACTGACAAGGAGATTGCCTCTATAAAGGAGAAAATGAGCAAAGGAAAAGCTAAGGGATTTCGTGAGGATGAGCACGATACCTTATGGTTTGAAGACCGTGTTTATGTGCCTAATGATTCGGAGATCAGGAAGTTAATTCTGCAAGAGGCCCATGATTCACCAGATTCGATTCACCCAAGAAATACCAAGATGTATTTGGATTTGAAGGATATTTTCTGGTGGACCGGAATGAAGAAGGATATTGCAGAGTACGTAGTAGTTTGTGATGTATGTCAGAGAGTAAAGGCAGAACATCAGAAGCCAGCAGGATTGCTACAGCCATTGCCGATACCCGAATGGAAGTGGGATAAGTTAGGCATGGATTTTATTACGGGTTTACCCAGAACTCGTTCAGGCTATGACTCAATATGGGTTGTAGTCGATCGTTTGACAAAGGTAGTTCATTTCATTATAGTGAAGACTACCTATACCAGTGCAAAGTTGGCAAAGATATACATGACCAGAATCGTATGTCTGCATGGAGTTCCAAGGAGCATTGTATCAGATAGAGGAACCCAATTTACCTCAAAGTTCTGGAATCAGTTGCATGAAACTTTGGGTACCAGACTGGAGTTTAGTACAGCTTTCCATCCGCAGATAGATGGACAGACCGAGAGAGTCAATCAGATTTTGGAGGATATGCTAAGAGCTTGTGCGCTAGATTACGGATCTAGTTGGGACGAGAATTTGCCATATGCAGAGTTCTCTTACAACAACAGTTATCAATCCAGTTTGAAGATGGCCCTTTCAAAGCCTTGTACGGAAGGAGGTGCGGGACCCCATTGTTTTGGGATGAAGTTGGAGACCGCCAGTTGTTTGGACCGGATCTGATTAAGGAGTCTGAACAGAAAGTAAAATTGATTCGCGATAGGCTCAAGGTAGCCCAATCTAGGCAGAAGAGCTACGCAGATTCAAAACGCAAGGAGACAGTTTACGAAGTCGGATACCGAGTTTATCTTCGAGTATCACCACTTCGAGGAGTTAAGCGCTTTGGAGTTAAGGGAAAGTTAGCGCCACGTTTTGTAGGCCCATACAAGGTTTTGGAGCGTATGGGAGAAGTAGCCTACAAGTTGGAGTTGCTCGAAGGATTGTCAGGAGTTCACGACGTGTTCCACGTTTCCCAGTTGAAGAAGTGCCACGCAGAGATGGCTGATATACCGCTAAGAGATACGGTGCCACTGGAAGCGATTCAGTTGGACAGTGATTTGACCTATGAGGAGAAACCAGTTAAGATTCTAGAGTATGCCACTCGAGTCACCCGCAGCAAGGTTATCAAGTTTTGCAAGGTTCAGTGGAGCCACCACACGAAGGATGAAGCCACCTGGGAACGAGAGGAAGATTTGCTGAAAGACCACCCTCACCTATTTTCTAGCCAACCCGAATCTCGAGGCGAGATTCATCTTAAGGGGGGTAGGTTTGTAACATCCCAAATTTCCAATCTGGAATGTTATACACTAGATCATCATTGCATATCATATTTTATTGCATTTTGGTTGATCCTAGAAAATTCTACGCAACTCAAGGACCCTCGGAGAGAGTTGGGGATGTAGTTATTTTCATATTTGAGTTTTTCTCAAATTTTGAAAATAGGATCATTTGATTTTATTTATTTTATCTTCAATTATTTCTATTACAAAAATATGAGAGAGGGAATAAAATGACTTTCCCAAAATAAAGAAATATTGAGGATTTAATAAAAAATCAAATAAGATTTTATTTTGGTTTTATTTGCTATTTTATTTGAATTTAGGAAAAATGCGTGTTTTTCAAAATTGTATTTAGGCCCCAAATAAATGTTCATCTTGTGCGGCTTGATTTTAGAAGCCGGGGAAAATTTATTTCGGGACTTTGGGAGTCAGTTTAGTATTCCTTTTGTTTTTTTCTCACAGCGTAATTATTTTTAAAAAAAGTCCGAACCGACTCTGGGCCGTAACCGGCCAGGACTCCGCCTGGACGGGCCTTTAAATAGTGTCGCCGAGGCCCGAGCCAGCCCAAAGCCGCCCCGCCCCCAAACCCTAACCCTAGCGCCGCCCGCGCCGCCGCCTCGCCGCGTCGCCGCACCGCCCCGCCGCCTCGCCGCCCGCCGCCTCGCCGGACTGCCGGATCCGCCGTCGCCGGAGGTAGTTTTTCTCGCCGCCGGTTTTTTTAGAGAACCGATCAGTTTTCCGTCGGTTTGTTCAGTTTTTTTAGTTTTGTTTTTTAAATAGGTCGGTTTTTCCGGTTTATTTAATTAGCGATCGTTCGCCCGTTCGTTCGTTTTAACGAACGCGTTCATTGTTTAGGCCCAGTTAACGAACGTTCGTTCATTAATCTGTTCGTCGTTTTTCTTGTTCTCGGATTAAATCCACGATTTTTCTGATTGTGATTCCTGATCCGATTTTTGTTCTAGTATAACTTTTCGCTCGTTTATCGGAATCAGGCAATTCAAGCGCCTGGAGTTTCGTCTTGAAACCCTCTTTCCGTTTAACCAACTCAAACAAGTTTTTGCGACTGTAAAAATTGCCCTAGATCTAGAATAGTAAATGAAGCTTGTTTCTTTTGCTGTTTGTCTTTCGTTGCTTCGTTCGATTTGATTCTTTTTGCCAACCGGAGTTCTTAAGTTGAACTTTCTGGTTAGATCTCTTATTCGAGTTTTACATGTGCATTAGTTGAGTACTTATTGTATGCTTGTTTGTTTGCGATATAGTACCCGGAGTGCGCCGCTTGCTACTTCGAATCGCTAGGTTTTGCGGATCATCAGCAAGGCAAGTAACACTTTGATCATACTTCCTGTTACCCAGTTTTTATTGCACTAGATCAATCCTCACACATTGCATGATTAGGATCTAATTAAATTGTGGGATTGGGTAGTAGTTGAGGTAGTACCTATTACCTGTTTATTATCAAACCTTTGGGAGTTACTTCTACATTTGCTTATTATGCCATGCTATGCTAGTAGACGTGGATTGGGTGAGTGTATCCATGACAGATGTGCAATTGTTAAATTAATGGTTTATCTAAGGTGGCAACTTAAATACACATCTGGGTGGATTGAGGCACCTAGGTATTCCAGCGATTACCTGTTTTCTTTTGGACCGCCACCCAGGCTCAAAGGGATCATGAGATTATTCATGCTAGAAACTTCCGTGTGCAACCACAAGCTACTATGGGATCTAGCATAGTTGACTAAGTTGTGCGAACTCTTACAGTGGTAGACTAGCAGATGTAGGGGAAAGTAGGTGTAACGGTCTACCCGATCGTAAGGTGCTAGCGCTTCTGAAAGCTATGTCTCGGTCATCCGTTTCTCAAACACCATGTAGTGCGAGAAATCAAACGGAGGCGATCGAGTCTTGTGGGGAAAAGTGTGCAAACCTCTGCAGGGTGTATAAACTAATCATGATTAGCCGTGTCCCGGGTTATGGACATCTTGAGTATCTATTACCTGGATTTTCATGTGAATCTCATCATGTTACTCTAAAATTAATTTTGTTGGGTTTGTTTAATGATGATGCTTAATTGGGATTGGGAATGCTGTCAACCATTCTCAATGTTTAACAACTACCTTGATAGTTAAATAAAATTTATTCCTTTGCAGTAGGGAAAAATTGGCTTTACACAAAACTGTAACCATAGAGCTTTCCACCAGCCAAATATGCATATAGTATAGCCTATTTCATTCCATTACTCTCTATGTGTTACATTGCCAGCATATTCCATGCGCTCACCCGTTTCGGGCTGCAACGCTAATGTTGCAGACTTTTCAGATGACGATTAAGGTGCTTTTAGGTCGTGGTTCTATACTCAGTGATGCCATTGGAGTTGATGGACTCACTTATCTTCCAAGCTTTCCGCTGTTATCGTTATTAGATGGCCTTAAGCCATATTTATTGTAATAAGTTCTCTTTTGAGACTCTCGATGTAATAAGTGTGTGATTGCTACTCTGTTATAAATTCTTCAAGTACTATGTGATGTCAGCATTACTGATCCAAGGATGACACCTGAGCATAGAGATTGGACCGTTTGAGGTCTGGTCGCTACACCTGCTCCAATTCAAATGGCTGATAAACAGGAAACATAGTTGAATGTACAGACATTGTATGAGAGACAGATGCAATAGATAGTGTGGAAAAAAGAGGGCATGAAATAGTTGACATGTATATTGTTTAACTAAAACGGATAGCATGACATAATTTTACATATATGATGTCTATCTAAACTGGATAGCATAGCATAACATAGTTGAAAGATATGATGAATAACTAAACAGGATCGCATGACATAATTCACCTACATGTTATCTAAGTAATCAGGATCACATCATTTAATTCACATATGTGATTTATATGCTAAATAGAGGGCATCCGATATGATGTCTGAACTAAGAACATGGTGTTGAATATTGTGTATATGATGCCTAAACTATGCAATGCAAGACAACGTATGCATGATATGAGCAGTATAACCATGCCAAGTTAGAGCATACACCTCAGTGGGGGAATAGGACTGGTCATATGTCTCTGAATCCATCTCTGAGGAGCTATTGGGACCCAACAAGAGATCTGCTTCGACAGGTAGCACCGTCTGCTCTGAAGGCCTTGTTTTCACTCCAGATTTTTCCATCTCCCACCCAAATGGCTCATTCACAGGAAGAGTAGTTTAATGTACAAACATTGTCGACAAATGGAAATGTAATGAAGAAAAGGATGGGCAAGATATCATTCAAATATATGATGCCTGGTTAAACAGGATGGCATTGCACATTTCACATATATTATGGCTGGCTAAAAGACATGAGACTGCATAATTCCCATATATGATATAGAAACTAAACAGGTGGCATTACAGAACATGTCTAAACTAAGCAGATGACATATATGATGTCAAAAGTAGGCACTGCAAGGCAACATATGCATGATATGACTAAGATCATCATGCCAAGGTAGAGCAAACACCTTGGGGGGTAAATAGGAGTGGTCAGCGGCGTCTGAATTCGCCTCAGAATAGATATCTTCCTCTGGATTACAATATGAAGAGGGGTGGGGAGGGTTTGCCATTGAACCCACCGTGGAGCGATGTCTGCATGACATTGTATTGCCACGCAAAACTCTTCTCTTTTTCTCTACATGTTCAGCATGACTGTGTACAATATCTGACATGCATATGAAAAAAATATGGTGAGATTATGTAAGGAGAGCATGCATAAATTTAGAGTGATGGTAACAACTAGTGGATCGACGTTTTTCCATAGAACCAAAATAGCCCTAATGGATCGACGTGAATGTATAGTAATAAGTGATGCAATAAGTGTACAACCTCTTTGCCGTAGCCGTGTCGACCTCAGCATCATTGGGTTGGTCGCTGAAGCAGTTGAGGCAGAGGTGGCGGTCGGAGGTGTGGAGGAAGATCTGAGGAATCTGTAGACGGCGTCCAGGGCACTGCTCTATTGTGATGAATCGTTCTGTCATTGGAGCACCTCCGGTGAGCCGTAAGACGTCAAGGCTGAAGCAGCACAAGACAGACATCGTCAATCTCAAATGGGATTCTAATAGCATCTCCAATTGATGATGTAAAATGGATGTAAAATTAACATCGCCAAAAACCACCTGACTACAACAGATGAGGTAAAAACTGTTGACTCTGAACTTAACTGTCGAAACTGAAATTTACTGTGGAATCTGAATGCTACTATCGAAACTGAATGCAATGGTAGCAGAGAGGCACTTGACATGTAGTTTAGGGAGGGCCTGCAGTTCATCTTCAACCTGCACCCCCTAAGCCGCCAGCCACCACCGGCCGAACCGTCAGCCCCAGCGCCGCCTCGCCGCCCCGAAACAACTCGCCACCGGCCCCCCAGCCAGCCCTCTAGCCCCCCCGCCCCCACCCTGAACCCTAAGATAGATAGTGGGGTACCTCTCCGGCAAGCCCTCGTCCCCGCTATGGGTGGTTCTTCTTTAACTATAGCGAGCCCTCCCCCCAACCCCTGAAAATCGACTGACCCAAAAGTCGATTCAGTCGACTGAAGTGTGGCTTAATCGGAGCAGAGCAGTAGCATGAGCGAGGGGGAGAGCAGCAGCAGCAGCTGGGTGAGCGAGCGATCGAGTGAGAGCCGGAGCAGCAGCAGCGCGAGAGAGCGAGTGAGAGCCGGAGCAGCAGCAGCAGATCCGGCTGGTATGGACGCCGCCGCCGAAGGGGGCTCGCACTGGGGGAGAGCCGCCGTGGATATGTAGCCTGCGGCGCCGGCTTCAAGGTAGCCGCTCCATGGGGGTGCGGGATGGAGCACCGTCGGCGCCGGGAGGTCGAGTTAAGGAGAAGGTGTGATGCGATGAGTGCACAACCTATTTGGTGGCGCCGAGTAGGCCTCGGCTTCGTCCGAGGAGTCGGTGAGGATGCTGCGGTGCTGGTGGAGCAGGTTAAGGCGTCACTGTTGGGATGGAGCAGTCGCAATAGAGGAGGCAATCGTCGGAGCAGCTCCTTGGAGGTGGAGGACGGGGCGGCTGAACTGGTGGGACGGTGCGATGGACGACGGATCCTCATCCGGGGAGGTGGACTAGGGACGTCGAGCTGTTGTGGTGGACGACATCGTCGGGGAAGAGGCTTCGGCTGGGTAACAGCAACGTGGCGGACGGAGGAGGGTGGGGTTTCGCGGCTGGAGCGGAGAGGTTATGGCGGCCTGGGATTTCGAATGGCAAAAAGGGGGTGATGGGAGGGGGTGAAGCATGACATAGGGACGCGCTTGTCCAAAATGTAGGGTGTGTTACAAAAGTACCCCCACCGATTTGAACTAGCGGCCCTTTCGGCTCAGGGTTAGAAGGGGGATTTCGCGTGTCGGGATTTGGCAGCTGGAGGGAGTTTTCGCGCGCGTTGTAATTCTAGGATAGCAAGGAGTGGGTTGTGAAGGCGCCAGTTTTGGGAGCACGATATCTGAATTTTCGGGATATAACAAGACGTGGGTTGAATTTTAGGGACAAGCCTAACGTGTAGTAATATTGTACTTGTATGTACCAAATCAATTCACACTTCCCTCAACCAAAAAGAAAACAAAAAAATAAAACTATTCACACCACACAAAGAGAGAGTCTTGCCCCGTTTTACTATACAAATGCTATTCAAAACTACTCCCTCCTTCCATCTATATAGGGCCTAATGCATTTTTCGATGCTAACTTTGACCAAATATTAGAGCAATGATATATGACATGCAACTTACACAAAGCACACTGTTAAATTCGTCTGTGAAAGGTTCTTTCAATGATATAATTTTCACATTGTGCATGTCATGTACTATTAATCTTGTCAATAGTCAAAGGCGGTCTTAAAAATCTCATTACGCCCTATATAGATGGAAGGAGGGAGTATGAATCGATGTTATGTCCGATTAAATTTTTCGCTTGCTGTATAATGCATGTAACCTACTCATACCATTATTTTAGTGCATTCCAAATGTCTATATTACCGCTGCAATTCGAACTAAATTTGAATTCGTTTCTCTATTTCAATAAGAATCTACAATCATGATTGTTGCCAACTTCAACCATCATAGTTTCCTTGCTATCCGCCAGATATAGATCGGACGACATATAATGCAAGATGGCAGGCACACCATCATCAACAACTCCGTTTTTTATAAGAGTAGAGATAAAATATATTAAATGTAGTATAACATGTTCATAACCACACCATGTGTATCACCGTTATATATATTCACACATGCACCGGTTTGAAACACTATGATAAATTCTTCAAATATCCGAATTCGTTTTTTATAATGAAGTATATATGATCTCTATTCATCTTTTACACCCACACAACCCTCTTATCTTTGTAGCTAGCGCTAACTTTCTCTTGTGCATGCACATGCCCGCATCCCTCTCACCCTCCCTCAGCATTCTCTAGCTCCATCGCGCAAATTCATATTTTCACTTTATGTTGTTCACCCACGGTGTGTGTAGGCCCCCCCAGCTCCTTCTTTATGGCACACATCGATCGATATGCCTCTCTAGCCAGGTGTGCCTAGCACAAACACAAGCGTCCCCTCTTCTCTTGTCACCGTCCATGACTCACTCCCACCACTCTTTTCATCATTCTCGTACTCGCACACTCCTCCCCCTCGATATAGTATGCCTCTCGTACCACCTCCTACATGCATCCCTCTCTCTCTATCCTTCTCCTTGTGCCTCATTTGTTTCTAACACACACATGCATGTATACCGATCGATCTCCCAACATATACCTAGATCGACTTTAACTACCCCCCCCCCATCGATCGACGTACCTCACAAGTTATGTCTCTCCTTTCTCTAACAAAGGGCGATTGATCTTCCTATGTAGTTACGTCTGCTTACCACAGCCACATCGTCCCCCCTCATCATTCGTGCATGCCTCCTGACCTGTCTCTCACACGCACGCGCACAAACAACAAGCAGACATCTCCTCTCTTATTGATATTGCGGGCGTGCCCTCCGTTTGTCTAGCAAGCCTATCCCACCATTTGTTAGAAGCAACTCCACTACCACCCCCTCCAACACTCTAGCTCTATCTCTCTCCCAACCTTATTCCTCTCCTGCACATATGCATGGATGCCGATCGATCTCCCTTAATACATGAGGCAGATCGATCTCCTTAATACATGAGGTAGGCCTCTCTCCTCCTCCACACATATACCAGCCATTGTACCTCTATAGTTAATTGGGCCTCCCTCTTCCCCCACCACACACCAATAGTCGAGCACTGTAGGTAGGTATCCATGCCACAGAGACAAACTGCACATGTCCCATCTCACGTTCCAGTAGGCCAGTCACTCTATATCTTTGATGTGGGCACACACAAATTCGATGGCACTCTTTATCGATCGTGCGCGCACACACACACATCATCCCTCTCTTCGATTCTATGGACACCTCAAGATGCATTTGTATGAGTAGTTTATCTTGTGAGAGAAAAGGTTGAACGAGGGAAGGCCTTATTTGCGAACGTGGAGAGACGTGTGGGTATATTTTTGCAAAATTGCCATAGTTTCTTTCCTATCCATTAGATATAAATCCGACGGCCTATATTGCAGGATTGCACACACACCATCATCACCAACTCTATTTTATACTCCCTCCGTCCGAAAATACTTATCATCAAAATGGATAAAAAGAGATGTATCTAAAACTAAAATACATCTAGATACATTTCCTTTTATCCATTTTGATGACAAGTATTTCCGGACGGATGGAGTATTTGTCTTTTTAGAGATTTCAACAAGTGACTATGACCGGACCTTACCAACATACTCAAAAAAGTAGTCCATAATTTTGATGTTACCCTCTTTTCTTGGCGGTGCAGGGCCATCTAGATACCTCATAAATAAATAAAGTACTACATGATACTAATATATGATACATGGCGCAGGAGTACTAAGTATTATTAATACAGTTTTGCTAGAACTCATCTAGATGAGATATAATTTGGTCTCATTCATCTTTTATAGCCATTGGATGTGATCATATATAAGATGTGTGTGTGCTGACGTGGGTTGTATTTGTTCTTGTGCAACGAACTGACCACTGCATGTCATGTTTGATAGTCTCAAGTCATTAAAAGCATACAAGCTCCACATCTCTTCTTGGTTGATTCCTCTATTTATGTCAAAAAATAAGAAACAACGTGAGAGTTAATGCACCACGCCTATGTGTTTACTATTTGGTTTTCATAAGATGACTTAATACTCACCTAGACGGAGGGAGTATTCGATTTGATAGCGGGCGGCGCAGTTCTCGATATGGCTTTAATGCAGATGAGGGAGGGAGTAGCGGTTCCCGATATGTTGAAGGGCTAATGCATCCACCTTCAATTAATGCATGAGGGAAGTAATGGGAGGAGGTCCGGGAAAAGAGGCTGCACGATGTGAATGCAACGCAGTTTAACCTCATTGCCCTCACATAAAGGCGCCCCTCCATTCCAATGCATCTACCACATCATACGCACCTAAGCATTTGCCTAAGCACCTACACTAAGCGCAAAAGAGCTCACTCCAGACCCATGGCGGCGATGCTCGTGAGCGGCCAGCGGCTGCGCCAGATGGTCCATGACGCTGACCTGCGGCATGGTGCCGAGGATCGTCTCCAGATGGTGTTGGAGACCGGCTAGTGGATGGCCGCCTTCGACGCCAACTACGACTCTCAGTTGGACCAGATGATCGTTGCCACCAGCAACAAGTTCACCGTCCTCAAGAAGCTCGCGGACGACATCGCCGTACTCCTCCAGCTCGCGCGCCCAGGCTCCTCATTGCCTGCCACCCTAATCGGCCTCCATGACCGGAACCTCTTTCAAGCACTGGTGGCCCTGTGTCTGCCCGCCGACGCCATGAAGAATGTCCACCTGGAGGTCGCGCTCGCCGCGAGGTGCCTCGCCCTGCAAGAATTCGTCGACCTACACATCCACATGTACGAGGAAATCATGTACATAGGTATCTACAAGGCCAGTGAGGACGCTACGATGTTGGCCTTCCTCAACCGGCTGGAAGCCTTGGATGCCTTTGCTGAGAAGCACCTCGACCTTGCCACAAAAGCCGCTGCTCCTTAGCCGCCGGTCGGTGGCCTGACGCACTAAGTTGAGGAGGAGGAGGTCATACGTTCATGGATCCATCTTTCTTCTTGCCTTCTGTAACCACCACTGCGATCGCAACATCGTGGCCTTAATTCTTATTGTGTTGTTGCATTCTCGTTCCAGTCAATACTGACATGTGCGATCCCTTTGCTTAATTATATGCATCACTGTAACTAGTACTCCATCTGTCAATTTATAAGTTGTGCTTACCTTTTCCATCAACTTCGTGCAACGCGCGGGCATCTTGCTAGAAACACTAGAATATGTCTATATAATCCTATGTGATAGTCCATTTGAAATCTCAAAAAAGACAATATTTAGGTACGGAGGGAGTAATATATTAGGAGTATATCAAAACAATAGCGATTTCTTTCAAGTTTGTGAACAAATACTACTATTCTACTACTTTGGATCCGTCGCAACACACGGGCACATTGCTGGTAAAAGGAAAAAGCCTGCCGTATTCACGTCGCACCCCCACACGCCCGGGAATCGGGAGTACAACACGGCCCGTCCGGCACGACACGTAGCTTAGGGAAGGCGTGTTGCCTAGCATTTTAACTTTCATGTAGGACCACCGTTGAGAAAACCGACACCCCACCCGCTGCCGGGTTGGAAAACAGAAACGAGGGAAAGATCTAGCTGTATCACGGAAGTCAAGAAATTTGGTGTCAGACGGGGCTCATTCATAGAGTAGGAGCATTCCGTACTAGTACTACTCCTACTAGTACCAAGTTTGTACTCCTAATACTATATTACTAGTACTACCACTATACAACTAGTAGGTACGTGCACGGCACAACATCATAGGAACAAAAAAGGGGAAGATCTTGTTTTGGGTGATTTATCTTTTTTTCAATCAACGTAGTATGAATAATATGATGTGGGGGGCACCCATGAAGCTTATGTGGCTTGGTTGCATGGCTACGGAAGGTTAGAGAAAAATAAATAGATAATGCGTTTAGAGTGCACTCCACTAAATAGATATATATACTTTGGATCCATTGCAACGGACATGCACATCTATATCTATACCCCCTATATAGTGTGTGAAAAACTTTGGAAGTTGGTCGTTGGATGAAGCCAATCCGGCGGTACAAAGATGGCAAATACGAGCACTACCGGCCGTTGGATATCATCCACCAGATTCTGCCACATGTATAATCTAGAAGACTCCATGGTTGAACTTAATTCATGACTAAGGGCCTCTTTGATTTATAGGATTGCAGAAACACAGGAATAGGAAAAAAAGTAGGATTGGAATGGCATGTTCATTGGATCCCTATAGGATTTGAGTTTGTTTGATTGTGTCACATGAAAAACAAAGGATTTCTTTCAAGAGGTTGGAATGCATGTTTGAATTCCTATGAAACGTAGTACAAATGAATCCTTAGGAAAATATTATACATGTTTCAATCCTACGAATCAAATGACCAGCGTAGGAAAAATTCCTAGGGATTCTAATCCTTCAAAGATCCTATGAAAAATCCTTTGAATCAAACAGACCCTAACTTTGCCACAATTAAGCTTAGGCAAACTTATTAGTTCTTCAAAACAAGAGAAACATGTTGGCAAGCCTAAGGGAATCTTGCCAAATTTTTTGTGTGTATGTCATGTGGGGCCTTAGTGTGGCTTGCCTAAGGTGTGGCTTGAACCAAACACTCACCTAAGTTAATCAAACTTGCCTAACCTTACATTCCACCAGATTTTGCCACATGTTAGAATCCAGAAACCTCCACATGTAGAAGCATAATGCACAAACCACCAGAATCTCATGCGTGCAATGCACGTGTACCTTACTAGTACTAGTAGTTGGTAGTAGTAAGAAACAAATTCCAGTTTTGGCACGAGCTCGTACTGCGGGAGCACCACAAGGCCTGCCGCAGGAGTTACATTTCCTTCTCGGGGCCCACAGGACCGAACTTCAGTGGCTTAGTGCCCGGCCTATGAGTCAATGACATGCGGACCTTAAATGCGGCTGGCCCACATGTCATTCTCATGGTGGTGGCGTGGTTCGTGACTCACTCATTCGAGATGAATCAGCCGGTGGTGGCGTGGCCGTGGCGAGGGTGCCACAGCTGGGCGTCGGGGCGTTATGAGGTGTAGATGGCCACACCGGTGGGTACTACCTGTAGTACTCCCTCCGGTCCTTTTTACTCTGCATATTAGGTTTGTCCGAAGTCAATCTCATCCAACTTTGACCAAGTTTATATAAAAAATTATAGACATTCACATAACAACACCAATATCATTAGATTCATCTTGGAATATATTTTCATATTATATTTATTAGATATTATAGATGCTAATAATTTCTAATATAAATTTTGTCAAACTTAGAAAAGTTTGACTTTCGGCAAATCCAATGTGCAGAGTAAAAAGGACCGGAGGGAGTACATAAGTACTCCAGCTGAGGATTGATGCCCGGGACGAAATGTGTCACAGCCGCTGGATGAAAATTTGATGGTGCGGGAGTACGGATCGGAGCACGGCAGCGGAGCAGGCAAACCGCGTCCAATCGGGTGTGTCTGTGGTAGAAAGTTGATGGTCGCCGCAGTTCAGTTGGCCCGCATGTCATGCACACAAAGGCAGAGGAGCGGTGCGGCCGAGAGGGATGAGGGGCACGTCAGGGGATGAGGATCCCCTAACGCGAACAATCCTACCATTTAGTCACTGACATGTGGGACCCATAAGCATGGGTCCCACCTGTCAGCGAAGGAAAGGCAGCGCAAGGCGGTGGTAGCCACGTCAGAGGATCCATGTCCACGTCGTGGGACATCGTGCCGTGGGTTGGAGCGGCGTCGTGGGAATCATGTGTGGGTGTCTCAGTGGTAGAAACAAGAAACGTGATGGTCGCCGTGGTTCAACTTCCATGGACAAGCTGTCATGTCTGCTGACACATGTATATCAAAACTAGAGTGTTTATATTTCAAGCACGTGAACAAGTATTTTCTACTACTTTGGATCCATTGCAACGCACGGGCCAACACATTGGTAGTAGTAGTGTCCATCTCTATCTCTAGGGGCCTTGCCTCGTTCATCCTTTTCTCTCACAAGATAAATTACTCATACAAATGCATCTTGATGTTCCATGGAATGCAAGAGGATGTTTCCTTCGGGGTCTCTCCAGCGCGGCGTGGCCATAGTTGCAAGTTGACACCCCTTGAGATGCCGACGTTGAGGGGCACTCGGATTTCCTCCGATGAGCAGGTAAGATGAGTTTGATCACGTAGTAAATGCATTCTAAAGACTACTTCCGTGTCCATTTCCTAATTCTCCCCTTGCCCACTGTTTCACAGGTTAGGTTCGGTGCGAGTGGAGATTGGCTTGCATATGTACAGGAGGGTACCAACATCAATTTGCACAACATTTACAACGGTGACACCATTCCCGTAGAACCTTTGTCCAACATTGGGATCAGCCATGCAACGGGCCACCGCATGAATTGGTACAATGGAACCACGGTGAGATTGAATAAGATAGAACGAACCTTGCACATGGCGGTAAAAGGCGGACCATGATGTCTGCGGCCGATTTGTTGCCGTACGAGTAGGAAGACGTTGTGCTCCTTTCTAACCGCATCTTCGCGGTGACAAACCAGGGGACTTATTTTGTATGGGACACATCCTATGATATACTCCCTCTCTCCCAGTTTATTTGTTTTGAATCTTTTCTTTTTATAAGTTTCAAATTCAAATTTAGAGCTCCCCATCACATGTTGAGATTACAATGTCCATTAAATCGTTGCATGCATGTATAGAAACAAATCTTGAGTTTTGCACGAGTTCGTGCTGCGGGAGCACCACAAGCCCTGGCGCAGGAGTTACATTTCCCTCTCAGGGCCATCGGGACTGAGCTTCAGCGCCTTACTACACCTACCTTTGAGTCAATAACATGTGGACCCGATAGGTGACTGGTCCACATGTAATGCTCCCGTAGGCAGAGGGGCAGTGGGGCCAAGAGGGGTGAGCCGCAGGTCTTGGGACGTGTGGTTTCATGGGTTCGAGCGGCGTCGTGGGAATCGCGGTTGGCTGTGGTAGAAACTTGATGCTCACCGCATTTTAGGTGGCCCACATGTCATGCACACAAGCAGTCATGTCTACGGACACATGCACTGCATACCGATCACTGGAAGGAGTAGCAGAGAAAGTTATATATGCGGATAAATAGTTCCTTATAGTCAAGCGGACCCATGCTACTACTCTGTTCCAAATACATGCACACCATCGAAATAGTCCATCTATATCAATATACACTGAGAGGGAATATTTTTTTTTACAAGAGAGGAAATAGTTCATCCATCCATGATGCCCTCCTGCTGGTGCAGCCTTTTCTTCTTCTTCTTCTTCTTCTTCTTGTTCTTGTTCTTGTTCTCATTCTCTGTGGGAGACGGCTTCGCAACAAGCTCTTTGGACCTTGCAGCTATCTCGAAACTCACACGGGCATCGAGGGCAGTATATTTTATCCGCTCGTACGTCAAGGGATAATTCTCCCATCCAGACGACCTTAATGCCACCGTCTCGTCACCCTTCTAAATATTTGTACCGAGCACAAAATTTGCTACGTCGAATAGGGATGGTGTCTGTTTATCACAATCTTCTACAGGAATTTTGATTCTGGTTTGTAGGTCAGCGATGCTTTTCAAATCAAGGTTGTATGGCTTCAGCTTCTGTTTGTCCCCTTCGATGGCTGCCCCACAGAAGTATACGTCCTCCCGAGACAAGAAATTGTGAAGCTCACGTGGTATAGAGGGCGAGTGTATGATGTGGTACACCAAAACATCATCTTCATGGCACAGCTGAAGGACGGCGGCGCACTGGATCTTCCCAGGGGCACGCTCCGTGTACTCTGCGTCAAGACTGATGACCCTCGTCTCTACCTTTTCGAGGGAGTTGGATAAATTGTTGATCCACTGCTGAACAACCCTTGGGTGGACGGTGACGGTGGCAACTATGCGCATCGAGCCTTCGACGAGGACATGTTGGACACTAAAAACCTGCATCTCGATCTCTTCCGTCATTTGGAACGGCTGGAACGGTGGGCAATGGTTTGGAGAATTAGGATTAGATGGCTAGTCTAACTGAAGTAGTATATGATTATTTGAAGAGGTTAAAACAATGTGAACGCAGTGGGGTTTGGATGCAAATGAAGACGAAGGGGAGGTGAAGAAGCTGAGGAGAATCGGTTCCCGATGGAGAAGTAAATGGGAGGAGTGGCGTGCAGGCAGTTGATTAGACGGCTAGGTAGACTAAACGAAAAGGCTATGCGGGTAGACTGATGAGTCATACCTGTTCGTGTACGTGCCCATCCTTCCTGATAGGTGGGATCTATGCATGCAAACAAATAAAAAAATGTCCTGGATACAGAACATGGATAACACTGTATATTTAGTGTACAATCTTTTTAGTACTTTGAATTTTGGCCACTGCTTCTGTTGTTTAGTAACTTTTCTGAATTTTGGCCACTACTACAGTAAGTTCAAGTGAGTAACTATAGTAACTTCAAGTGAGTAACTCCATTTCTGATTTTTTACATAAAACTAACCATGATATTTGTTCCTCTGTTCTGGTCATAATTATAATCTGATTGTTGAACCCTTAATCATTCTCATAATGTTTACATGATGCACAATTATACTGCTGTCAAAACTACTCCATACACACACTGTCGAAACTGACAAGACGGTGGTGGAGGTGGGAATAAATGTTCAGTATTGGTGCATTTTCTGTGCTTACAAAATTCAGATTGAATTTCACTACCAAAAGAAAAGAAGTGGAGATTAAATGTTGTTTTCCACTTACTTCACCTGTGTGTAACTCTTTTGGTGCATTTTCTGCAGAACCTATGTGTAGCTGCAGCATACAGGCCAGATCATCAACTGCTCGAAGAAGAAAATAAGGTGGCATTTCCTTGCCTTTAGCATACAGGCCAGTTCACTTAATATCCTCTGGTGCTATATTTCTGAGAACATCCGAGTTTTTACTCATCACTTTGCTAGCATTCACAAGTCTATTGAAGTGTGCATGTCTCTGTGAATCTTGTTGTCTACTCCAAGTAGATGGTGTGTAGCCTGGCAAAGGATATTAGTACTTGGTGCATTCTAAGTTTAAAACCACTCTAGATTTACAAGTGTTTACTGAAGATGACAAGTGTTTATTCAGTTCTAAATTTGAAGTAACTAGTAGACGAACAATATTCATCTTTTTCTGTATATGAAGAAGAATAAACCTAGCTAATTCAAATAATTCCAATTTTAGGGACATGTTTTTATCAACTCTTAGTTAAGGGATTGTGGCAGTTTTTAGTTTTCAGTTTTGTGCTGCTTGAATTGATTCTATAGGAATATTTAGGGAATAGTCATGGCTATGCTTAGCTCTCTGTAAAATGAATGATTGAAATTGGACAATTGGAAACTTTAGGTATGTTTGCAATTGGACAAATGGTGTATAAATCCAAATAAAGCAAATAAATTCAAATGATTCAAATAAATCCAAATAAACATGGTTGATCTTCATTTTGCATAAACCTGGTTGAGTATTACAAAGTAATTGACAACAAATTGACCTGGTTGCAATTCATACAGCAACAGTAACAGTTAACTGAACTTCTTTTGCGTGCATTTATCACTCCAGAAAACTTTCAGTAACAAGTGAGCATCCTCTGCATTTTCTTAGTGAACTTTTGAGTGCATTTATCACTTGTTGGAGTATGCTACAGCTTCCGCAAATCACAAACTCCTTTAGTTTACATCTCAGTTTTAGCAAACACTATAGTTTCAGTAAAGGAGTCATAACTGAATTACAGGCACTGTAGTTTCTCTATAGTATTGGAACACTGAACATCTTCAGTTAACTGTAGCAAGAAAAACTTCCAAAAACTAGCAGATCTCCAAGAATGCCAAGAGTATTACTCAATGAATTTGATGGCATCAAACTAAATTTTCACTATAATCTGTTCATCATTTAGCAGCAGTGTACAGCCTTTGTCCTGGATTATTTCTCTAGCTTTGTATCCCCTGACTGAATTTTCTCCGCCTGTACTGAGAACAGAAAATTCAGACTCACAGCAACAAATTGAACAGCAGCAGTAGCAGAGGCGGGCGGGGCAGACTCACCAGCACAAGCGGGAGTGGCAGCAGAGGCGAGGCAGGGGAAAAGGCAAAAGCAACATCAGAGGTCCATGGCGCCAGCGTCGTCCACCAGTAGCAGCATGAGAGGCGGGAGTGGCCGGAATTGTCCACGGCGCCGACGGCCGAAGCGGACGAAATTGGAGGCGCGGGTGGGCGGCGAAGGTGGGCGAACGTGGGTGGCGACCTTCAACGGGGCCGGCGGCGTAGCTCGAGAAGGGTGCCGACACAGGTCGCCTTCACGGCGAGGGGTGCAGGTGGTAAGCTGCAGCACAGGTGCAAGCGGGCGGCGGCGCTGTTGTTGGTCGCGGGCTGGGCCATAGTTCTGGTGTTGGTCACGGCGCAGATCTAGGCGGGCGGCGGCGTAGGTGGGTAGCCGGCGATGGCTGCAAGGCGCGGGCGACGGGGGAGGAGGAAGGAAGGAGATGGACTTCTTTGTGACGTGTTTAAAACTATGTGGTTTTTTTTGCATAAAAACAAATACACTGCCCTGTAGACAACTTTTCCCGGGCGGAGGGAGTACTAGTTAAATCCGAGCTATGGGTGTGAAGTACTGATATGCCAGTACATTTGATTGTGACCTGTTCTAATTTTGTACCTGAACTTTTTTTAGAAAGGGTTGTACGTCAACTTAATGTGCTAGCAGAACTTATTGTGTTGTTTGTCTGTTTTCTTTACACAACATTCAAGATATTTCCCCGTCATTGATAAAGACGATGAACCGTTATGTACGACTTCGTTGGTTTCAACATAGCCCTTCCCGTAGCGATCCACTGCTTCCATCCTGATTGTGCCGCCTGCGTATAATTTTTGTATGCAAGTTCAGTGTGCTATGATGTTCCATATGATTGTGTCAACTATATAAGTTTTTACTGAGCATCAGCAATGCATATGGCTGAAAGATGTATTTACGAGCATTGACCGATGGGTCTCTCTCTCTATCTCTATCTCTCTCTCTCTCACACACACACGCAGACGCACAAGTGGGACCCATTGAATTATTTATTTGCTCGTGACAGCTTTTAATTAGGTTCCACTGTAATCTAACTTTTTTCTTAAGTTATTAATTGAGCTCAGTGAATTCAAAAAGTTGTACAGAAGCCTTGTTTGGGCCTTTCCGGCGTTGCTGAATGTGGGCTGAGTAACCATGTTAGGTTGTACTATACTACACAGGCCTTTTTTTCAACATCAGCAATGCAACTGGGCCGACAGTTGTACACAATATCCGGGTCAATTTGTTATTTTCCGCCTCGCTGGGCTGCAAACTTTCCTAGGAGGTATGCATTAGGCTTAACAAAAAATGGACTTTAAGAAATAATAAATGTGATGTAATTATAATAACTGGATAGTTACTATGCACCAAACACGTAATTAGTTTGAAAAATATATTATTTTTGGAATTTGAAAATTTTTAATTTCATTACTTGTTGCGCGTGCAATATTTCATTTGATTTTAACGTAATACAACTTTATTTTGAAATTATATTTAACCTGACTAGAAATTTCGGATAAAAATATTTCGGATCCCATCAAAATATGGGATTTTTTTAATTCTGTTTTGAGCGGTTGTTTGGAATTATTAATCGTTGTCCTAGCTAGAAGTTGGGTTGTACTTTTAACAAACTGTAAATGGGTTGTAGTAAATTCCATTAGAATTAAAAAATGGGTTGTACATTCTTACAAATCGCAAATGGGCTATATGTTCTCTGCCAAATCCGAGCTGTGGGCCTACTAAGTTGACGCGTGCCAAGGGCTTTGTCAACTTAGTCAATATAAACGATTCTAGCTGCAGTGATCGTATGATGTCCATCCAACGGCCGTAGTGCTTCTTCAACCTCTGATCTTCTTGCTCCAGCCACCCAAAGCAGTGCCGGTCGTGTCGCGTGCTCCTGCCTCCCGTGGCCGGCTATGATGCCGCGGAGGCCTCACGGCCCCGTACTACTCCCATCGCTGGCCAGGCCATCCCTCTACTCACCCACACCCCCTCTTATTCTGCGGTGACGGCAGCCTCACACCGCAATCGAACCAGTGAACCCTCGTACTCCTCTCCGCGCGGGCTTCCACTGCTGCGTCTTCCCCGGCTCCGCGTCGTCCCCTTCTTAGGCCTTGCCCTCGTCCATACCACCGCCCTAGTGCTCTCGGCGCGGCGTGGTCAACATGGTCAACGACCGACTTCCATCGGAAGAGTACGGTACGTGGAGAGGCTGACAGCTGGGTCCAGGCGGTCGCAAGGAAGTGCCTCCTTATTACGCGCAAAATAATTATTCCTCCACCTGACAGCAGGGACCCACCAGACGGGCCACCTTATTTCGTGAAAAAACGTTTCCCCCCTAACTGTTGGGACCCACCGGACGGGCCAGCATATTTCGCGAAAAAAACGTTCCCCCCGCTGTCAGCTCGGACCCACCGGAAGTGCCTCCTTATTACGCACAAAAAAATGAATACTCCCCCTGCTAGCTGGGACCCACCATGGTGGGAGGCTGACTTGTGGGCCTACTAAGTTGACTGGGACGGGGGCCTTTGTCAACTTTAGTCAATATGAACGATTCTAGCTCCAGTGACCGTACAATGTCCATCCAACAGCCGTCGTGCTTTGATGTCTACTACACAACCTTCTTCTTGTAGACAATGTTGGGCCTCCAAGTGCAGAGGTTTGTAGGACAGTAGCAAATTTCCCTCAAGTGGATGACCTAAGGTTTATCAATCCGTAGGAGGCGTAGGATGAAGATGGTCTCTCTCAAGCAACCCTGCAACCAAATAACAAAGAGTCTCTTGTGTCCCCAACACACCCAATACAATGGTAAATTGTATAGGTGCACTAGTTCGGCGAAGAGATGGTGATACAAGTGCAATATGGATGGTAGATATGAGTATTTGTAATCTGAAAATATAAAAACAGCAAGATAACTAATGATAAAAATGAGCGTAAACGGTATTGCAATGCATTGAAACAAGGCCTAGGGTTCATACTTTCTCTAGTGCAAGTTCCCTCAACAATAATAACATAATTGGATCATAAAACTATCCCTCAACATGCAACAAAGAGTCACTCCAAACTCACTAATAGCGGAGAACGAATGAAGAGATTATGGTAGGGTACGAAACCACCTCAAAGTTATTCTTTCCAATCAATATGTTGGGCTATTCCTATAAGTGTCACAAACAGCCCTAGAGTTCGTACTAGAATAACACTTTAAGATACAAATCAACCAAAACCCTAATGTCACCTAGATACTCCAATGTCACCTCAAGCATCCGTGGGTATGATTATACGATATGCATCACACAATCTCAGATTCATCTATTCAACCAACACAAAGGACCTCAAAGAGTGCCCCAAAGTTTCTACCGGAGAATCACGATGAAAACGTGTGTCAACCCCTATGCATAGGTTCATGGGCGGAACCCGCAAGTTGATCACCAAAACATACATCAAGTGAATCACGTGATATCCCATTGTCAACACAGATATCCACGGCAAGACATACATCAAGTGCTCTCAAATCTTTAAAGACTCAATCTGATAAGATAACTTCAAAGGGGAAACTCAATTCATTACAAGAGAGTAGAGGGGGGAGAAAACATCATAGGATCCAACTATAATAGCAAAGCTCGCGATACATCAAGATCGTATCACCTCAAGAACACGAGAGAGACAGAGAGAGAGAGAGATCAAACACATAGCTACTGGTACATACCCTCAGCCCCAAGGGAGAATTACTCCCTCCTCGTCATGGAGAGCACCGGGATGATGAAGATGGCCACTGGAGAAGGATTTCCCCCTCTGGCAGGGTGCCGGAACGGGTCTAGATTGGTTTTTGGTGGCTACAGAGGCTTCTGGTGGCGGAACTCCCGATCTATTGTGCTCTCGGATGTTTTTAGGGTATATGGAGATATATAGGCGGAAGAAGTACGTCAGGGGGGCCACGAGGGGCTCACAAGGGTGGAGGGCGCACCCAGGGGGGTGGGCACGCCCCCCTGCCTCGTGGCCTCCTCGTAGAGCCCCCGACATGCACTCCAAGTCTTCTAGGCTTCTTTCCTTCCAAAAATGAGTTCCGTGAAGTTTCAGGTCAATTGAACTTCGTTTGATTTTCCTTTTCTTCAAAACCCTAAAACAGGGTAAAAACAGAAACTGGCACTGGGCTCTGGGTTAATAGGTTAGTCCCAAAACTGATATAAAAGTGTATGATAAAGCCCATAAACATTCAAAACAGTAGATAATATAGCATGGAGCAATCAAAAATTATAGATACGCTGGAGACGTATCAAGCATCCCCAAGCTTAATTCCTGCTCGTCCTCGAGTAGGTAAATGATAAAAACAGATTTTTTGATGCGAAGTGCTACTTGGCATAATCTCAATGTAATTCTTCTTAATTGTGGTATGAATATTCAGATCCGAAAGATACAAGACAAAAGTTTAATATTGACATAAAAATAATAATACTTCAAGCATACTAACTAAGCAATTATGTCTTCTCAAAATAACATGGCCAAAGAAAGTTCATCCCTACAAAATCATATAGTTTAGTCATGTTTCATTTTTCTCACACAAGAATGCTCTCATCATGCACAACCCCCATGACAAGCCAAGCAATTGTTTCATACTTTAGTAATCTCAAAATCATAAACCTTCACGCAATACATGAGCGCGAGCCATGGATATAGCACTATGGGTGGAATAGAATATAATGATGGGGGTTATGTGGAGAAGACAAAAAGGAGAAAGTCTCACATCAACGAGGCTAATCAAGGCTATGGAGATGCCCACCGATTGATGTTAATGCAAGGAGTAGGGATTGCCATGCAACGGATGCACTAGAGCTATAAATGTATGAAAGCTCAACAAAAGAAACTAAGTGGGTGTGCATCCAACTTGCTTGCTCATGAAGACCTAGGGCACTTGAGGAGGGCCATTGTTGGAATATACAAGCCAAGTTCTATAATGAAAAATTCCCACTAGTATATGAAAGTGGCAAAACAAGAGACTCTCTATCATAAAGATCATGGTGCTACTTTGAAGCACAAGTGTGGAAAAGGATAGTAGCATTGTCCCTTCTCACTTTTTCTCTCATTTTTTATTTGGACTTTATTTTTTATGGACTTTCTCTTTTGGGGGGGGCTTCTCTTTTTTTATGCCCTTTCTTTTTTTATTCCTCACTTGGGACAATGCTCTAATAATGATGATCATCACACTTCTATTTATTTACAACTCAATGATTACAACTCGATACTAGAACAAAGATGACTCTATATGAATGCCTCCGGCGGTGTACCGGGATATGCAATGAACCAAGAGTGACATGTATGAAAGAATTATTAATGGTGGCCTTGCCACAAATACTATGTCAACTACATGATCATGCTAAGCAATATGACAATGATGAATGTGTCATGATGAACGGAATGATGGAAAGTTGCATGGCAATATATCTCGGAATGGCTATGGAAATGCCATAATAGGTAGGTATGGTGGCTGTTTTGAGGAATATATAAGGAGGTTTATGTGTGAAAGAGCGTATCGTATCACGGGGTTTGGATACACCGGCAAAGTTTGCGCCAACTCTCAATGTGAGAAAGGGCAATGCACGATACCGAAGAGGCTAGCAAGGGATGGAAGGGTGAGAGTGCGTATAATCCATGGACTCAACATTAGTCATAAAGAACTCACATACTTATTGAAAAAATCTACAAGTCATCAAAAACCTCGGTACTACGCGCATGCTCCTAGGGGGATAGATTGGTAGGAAAAGACCATCGCTCGTCCCTGACCGCCACTCATAAGGAAGACAATCAAATAACACCTGATGTTTCAAATTTGTTACACAACGTTTACCATACGTGCATGCTACGGGACTTGCAAACCTCAACACAAGTATTTCTCAATTTCACAACTACTCAACTAGCACGACTTTGATATTATTACCTCCATATCTCAAAACAATCATCAAGCATCAAACTTCTCTTAGTATTCAATACTCTATATGAAAGTTTTTACTATTCTTGGATGCCTAGCATGTTAGGATTTTAAGCAAATTACCATGCTATTAAGACTCTCAAAATAATCTAAGTGAATCATGAGAGTTCATCTATTTCTTCAAAATAAAACTACCACCATACTCTAAAAGATATAAGTGAAGCACTAGAGCAAACGACAAACTACTCCGAAAGATATAAGTGAAGATCAATGAGTAGTCGAATAATTATGCAACTACGTGAAGACTCCCTAACATTTAATAATTTCAGATCTTGGTATTTTATTCAAACAGCAAGCAAATAAAAATAAAATGACTTTCTAAGAATGGCAAACATCATGTGAAGAAGTAAAAACTTAGGATCAACCGAAACTAACCGATAGTTGTTGAAGAAGAAAGGTGGGATGCCAACCGGGGCATCCCAAGCTTAGATGCTTGGGACTTCTTGAAATATTATCTTGGGATTCCTTGGGCATCCCCAAGCTTGAGATTTTGTGTCTCCTCAATTCCTCTCATATCACGGTCTCCCTAAATCTCAAAAGCTTCATCCACACAAAACTCAACAAGGACTCGTGAGATAAGTTAGTATAAACCATTGCCAAAACCTTATCATACTCTACTGTAGAAAATAACCAAAATTATTATTCAACATTGCATACTAAATGCCTCTGCATATTTAATAGTCCTATCCTCAAATAGAATCATTAAAGAAGCAAACATATGTAAACAATGCAAACATAACAGCAATCTGCCTAAACAGGACAATCTGTAAAGAATGCAGAAACATCCATACTTCCCTAGCTCCAAAAATTATTAAATAAAATTCCCACTGTAGTAAATTTATCAGAGCTTAATATGCAAAAGGTTTCAACATTTTATCACATTCTGACTTTTCTAGGGAATTATTGCAACAGCGGTAAATTTTCTGTTTTCAAACAGCAACATGTGGACTTCTAAAATAGGCATAGTAAAGGCTATCAATACCACTTTTATTGAAATAAAAGATGCAAAATATGGTTCTAAATAACAGCAAGCAAATACTAACAAAATAAATTGACTCTCCAAGCAAAACACATATCATGTGGTGAATAAAAATATAGCTCCAAGTAAAGTTACCGATGAACGAAGACGAAAGAGGGGATGCCTTCCGGGGCATCCCCAAGCTTAGGATCTTGGCTATCCTTGAATATTACCTTGGGGTTCCTTGGGCATCCCCAAGCTTAGGCTCTTGCCACTCCTTATTCCATAGTCCATCAAATCCTTACCCAAAACTTGAAAACTTCACAACACAAAACTTAACAGAAAACTCCTAAGCTCCGTTAGTATAAGAAAATAAATCACCACTCCAAGGTACTATAATGAACTCATTATTTATTTATATTTGTGTTAAACCTGCTGTATTATAACTTCTCTACGGTTTATAAACTATTTTACTAGCCATAGATTCATCAAAATAAATAAACAACACACAAAAAATAGAATCTGTCAAAAACAGAACAGTGTGTAGTAATCTGGATCAAACGTGTACTTCTAGAACTCATAAAATTCTCAAATAAATTTCTGGACCTGAGGAATTTATCTATTAATCATCTTCAAAAATAATTAACTAAATATCACTCTCCAATAAAATATGGCAGCAATTCTTGTGAGCGCTAAAGTTTCTGTTTTTTTACAGCATGATCGCAAAGACTTTCCCCAAGTCTTCCCAAAGGTTCTACTTGGCACAATCACTAATTAAAAGCATAAAACCACATCTAAACAGAGGCTAGATGAATTATTTATTACTAAACAGTAACAAAAGGCAAGTAATAAAAATAAAATTGGGTTGCCTCCCAACAAGCGCTATCGTTTAACGCCCCTAGCTAGGCATGATGATTTCAATGATGCTCACATAAAGGATAAGAATTGTAACTTAAAGAGAGCATCATGAATAATATGACTAGCACATTTAAGTCTAACCCACTTCCTATGCATAGGGATTTTGTGATCAAACAACTTATGGGAACAATAATCAACTAGCATAGGAAGGCAAAACAAGCATAACTTCAAAACTTTAAGCACATAGAGAGGAAACTTGGTATTATTGCAATTCCTACAAGCATATATTCCTCCCTCATAATAATTTTAAGTAGCATCATGAATGAATTCAACAATATAACCAGCACCTAAAGCATTCTTTTCATGATCTATAAGCATAGAAATTTTATTACTCTCCACAGAAGCAAAATTCTTCTCATGAATAATAGTGGGAGCAAACTCAACAAAGTAACTATCATGGGATTGAAAATTGAAATCAAGATGACAAGTTTCATTGTTATTATTATTCTTTAAGGAATACGTGTCATCACAATAATCATCATAGATAGGAGGCATGATTTCATCATAATAAATTTGCTCATCAAAACTTGGGGGACAAAAAATATCATCTTCATCAAACATAGCTTCCCCAAGCTTGTGGCTCTGCATATCATTAGCATCATGGATATTCAAGGAATTCATACTAATAACATTGCAATCATGCTCATCATTCAAATATTTAGTGCCAAACATTTTATAGATTTCTTCTTCTAGCACTTGAGCACAATTTTACTTTTCATCATACTTACGAAAAATATTAAAAAGGTGAAGCATATGAGACAAACTCAATTCCATTTTTTTGTAATTTTCTTTTATAAACTAAACTAGTGATAAAACAATAAACTAAAAGACTCGATTGCAAGATCTAAAGATATACCTTCAAGCGCTAACCTCCCCGGCAACGGCGCCAGAAAAGAGCTTGATGTCTACTACACAACCTTCTTATTGTAGACGTTATTGGGCCTCCAAGTGCAGAGGTTAGTAGGACAGTAGCAAATTTTCCTCAAGTGGATGACCTAAGGTTTATCAATCCATAGGAGGAGTAGGATGAAGATGGTCTCTCTCAAGCAACCCTGCAACCAAATAACAAAGAGTCTCTTATGTCCCCAACACACCCAATACAATGGTAAATTGTATAGGTGCACTAGTTCGGCGAAGAGATGGTGATACAAGTGCAATATGGATGGTAGATATGAGTATTTGTAATCTGAAAATATAAAAACAACAAGGTAACTAACGATAAAAGTGAGCGTAAACGGTATTGCAATGCGTTGAAACAAGGCCTAGGGTTCATACTTTCGCTAGTGTAAGTTCCCTCAACAATAATAACATAATTGGATCATAAAAATATCCCTCAACATGCAACAAAGAGTCACTCCAAAGTCACTAATAGCGGAGAACGAACGAAGAGATTATGGTAGGGTACGAAACCACCTCAAAGTTATTCTTTCCAATCAATCCGTTGGGCTATTCCTATAAGTGTCACAAACAACCCTAGAGTTCGTACTAGAATAACACCTTAAGATACAAATCAACCAAAACCCTAATGTCACCTAGATACTCCAATGTCACCTCAAGTATCCGTGGGTATGATTATATGATATGCATCACACAATCTCAGATTCATCTATTCAACCAACACAAAGGACCTCAAAGAGTGCCCCAAAGTTTCTACCAGAGAATCACGACGAAAACGTGTGCCAACCCCTATGCATAGGTTCATGGGCGGAACCCGCAAGTTGATCACCAAAACATACATCAAGTGAATCACATGATATCCCATTCTCACCACAGATATCCACGGCAAGACATACATCAAGTGTTCTCAAATCTTTAAAAACTCAATCCGATAAGATAACTTCAAAGGGGAAACTCAATTCATTACAAGAGAGTAGAGGGGGGAGAAAAAAATCATAGGATCCAACTATAATAGCAAAGCTCGCGATACATCAAGATCGTATCACCTCAAGAACACGAGAGAGAGAGAGAGAGAGAGAGAGAGAGAGATCAAACACATAGCTACTGGTACATACCCTCAGCCCCGAGGGAGAACTACTCCCTCCTCATCATGGAGAGAACCGGGATGATGAAGATGGCCAACAGAGAAGGATTGCCCCCTCCGGCAGGGTGCCGGAACGGGTCTAGATTGGTTTTTGGTGGCTACAGAGGCTTCTGGCGGCGGAACTCCCATCTATTGTGCTCTCAGATGTTTTTAGGGTATATGGAGATATATAGGCGGAAGAAGTACTTCAGGGGGGCCACGAGGGGCTCACGAGGGTGGAGGGCACGCCCAGGGGGTGGGCGCCCCCCTGCCTCGTGGCCTCCTCGTAGAGCCTCCGACGTGCACTCCAAATCTTCTGGGCTTCTTTCCTTCGAAAAATGAGTTCCATGAAGTTTCAGGTCAATTGGACTCCGTTTGATTTTCCTTTTCTTCGAAACCCTAAAACAGGGTAAAAACAAAAACTGGCACTGGGCTCTGGGTTAATAGGTTAGTTCCAAAGATGATATAAAAGTGTATAATAAAGCCCATAAACATTCAAAACAGTAGATAATATAGCATGGAGCAATCAAAAATTATAGTTACGTTGGAGACGTATCATGCTTCTTCAACCTCTGGTCTTCTTGCTCCAGCCACCCAAAGCAGCGTTGGTCGTGTCGCATGCTCCTGCCTCCCGTGGCCGGCTGTGCTGCCCCGGAGGCCTCACCGCCCCCTACTATTCCCACCGCTGACCAGGACCTACGGTGACGGCAGCCTCACACCGCAGCCGAACCAGTGAACCCTCGTACTCCTCTCCGCGCGGGCTTCCACTGTTGTGTCTTCCCCGACTCCCCGTTGTCCCCTTCCTAGGCCTCGCCGTCATCCACCGCCCTGGTGCTCTCGGCGCGGCGTGGTCAACGTGGTCAAGGAACGACTTCCATCGGACGTGGACTATACGTGGAGAGGCTGACAACTGGGTCCATGCCCACAGCAAGGAAGTGCCTCCTTATTACGCGAAAAATAATGATTCCTCCACCTGACAGCTGGGACCCACCGGACGGGCCACTGTATTTCACGAAAAAACGTTTCCCCCTGACTGCTGGGACCCACCAGCTACATCTTCGCACGCAAGGAAGTGCGTAAAAAAATGATTCGCCCCCTTGACTGCTGGGAGCCACCAGCTACATATTCGCAGGCAAGGAAGTGCCTGACAGTCGGGAGCCACCTGGTCGAAGTGTACGTAGCGTTGCCATTCTGGTCGCGAACATGTACGTACATATATACTGGTGGATGTAGAGGCGCGCATGTGTCGTAGTAGATGCGCGTATGTGTCGTAGTAGAGGCGCGCACGTAGCATGTACACGTACGTACAGCGGCCAGGGTACAAGAAAGAAAATACGGCCACGTATGTGTACATACATGTGGGGTCTCGAACGCCTACTCGCGCATACGTACGGCCAGGGCTCGTGTACATGGCTGGGTCGGAACGGAGAAACAGCGTCGTCGTCGTGTTCATGGGGAGGCAACGGAATGCGTCATGTTCATCGGGAGGCAACGGAACGCGTGGGAGCCAACCGGCTGGGTCGGAATGGAATGTGTGGTCGTGTTCATCGGGAGGGCTTGGACGGAACAGGCGATGGAAACGAGACCTGGCGTACCGCACAACGGAGGAAACAGACCTCCTACGTTCGGAACAGGGTCCTGTTGATCGGGAGGGATCTGGCGTACCGCAAAATGGAGGAAACAGACCTCCTATGCTCGAAACGGGGGTCCTGTTGATTGGGAGGGGTGTGGCATACCACAAAACAAACGAAACGGACATCCTATGGTCGAAACGGGGGTCCTGTTCATCGGGAGGGGTGTGGCGTACCGCAAAATGGGACTCCACGGGATACTGGTCATCTCCACTGTCGACCTCCTCCAGCCTCCACGGGCTACCATCGACCTCCTCCAGCCTCCACCGCATGCTACTCCACCGGCTACTGTTCAACCACCCCTCCACCATCTATTGTTCATCCAGCCCTCCACACCATGGGGTCATGTTCAACCATCCCTCCACGGGCACCCCTCCATCGTCTACTGTTCAACCAGCCCTCC
>NC_041384.1:159189600-159199287 GCF_002162155.2 Triticum dicoccoides | reverse complement strand
CGATCGGCTTCAGTTAGTAGGAGTAGCGAAGGAATCGCTCGATCGGGTTCAGTTAACATCCATCGATCGTCGCTCGGGTTCAGTAACACGTAGCCTGCAGTGCAATCGCTCGGGTTCAGTTAGAGCCCAACGCCTCGCTCGGGTTCAGTTAGAGCCAACGCCTCGCACACACGCGCGTATGTGTACGAGAGAAACGCGCATTACTTGGCCCCCGACCTCCCACCGTAACCGAGAACTCCCCGAAATTTTCCTTCCCCTCGCTTCTACCACGGTTTTTCCGTCATGGACGGCCCAAAGAATGTCATGCAGATGCGTCTCCGGCCCGCCCAGGACGAAAAGCCCATTTTCTGTCATGATTTTTTGTCATAGAAGTACGAGCCCACGACATCTATGGTGATACCGGGTCTTGTCACAATTATCGTCATAGAAGTGTCATATGTATGACAGAAAAAAAATTCGTTCGGCCCAAAATGTCACGGATGTGTCTTTTTTTGTGGTGGCATTTGCATATTAACTTTCCATCTTGCAAATTCACACACGTGTTAACATAAGGAAACGTATGTGTAACTTACTAATCATCGCACATGAGTACTCGCAGACACATCGTCTGTGGTACTCCTAGCCACCGCAAGCAGCTAGTTTGCATTTCTCAAAGTTTTTTGTACACACGAATCGCACACGAACTAACTGTAGTAATCGTCTGTGTTGTACTCCCTCCGTTCCTAAATATTTGTCTTTCTAAACATTTCAAATGACTACTACATACGGATGTATGTAGACATATTTTAGAGTATAGATTCACTTATTTTGCTCCGTATGTAGTCACTTGTTGAAATGCCTAGAAAGACAAGTATTTAGGAACGGAGGGAGTAATTTCTCATCGCAAACAGTTCATCCAAGTCGGCTGTTTGCCGCGTATCGCACATATCTTGTTTACACGACTCATTTTTATTCTTTTGGATCATCGTAAATAGTTCATCTATGTGAACTGTATGCCTCATATCACACACATCTTGTTAAGTTGAATCGTTTCTGTTGTGTTCCCTAATCGAAAATAGTTCGTCCGAGTGAACCGTATGCCGTATATCACACACACCTTGATCTAGCTAACCGCTTCTATTGCACTCCCTAATAACGAACAGTTCTTCGGAGCGAACTGTATGCCGTATATCGCACACACATTGATATGGCTGCCCGTTTCTGTTGTTCTGCCTCATCGCAAACAGTTCGGATGGATCAACCGTGTGCCCTGCATCGCACACGCAACTAAAACTGAAACCGTGTTTAATGACTCCGCCATTGCAAACGGTTTGCATCTTTTTTGATGGGGTTTTTACATCACCATTTGCGATCATCACACACAGTTTTGTCAAAGGGTCTCTGATCGTAGTGTCGTGTTAGCAGCATCCTACAGTAGTATTTGTTGGACTAATAGTCCATGGTGTGGGTAAAGTGTACAACCTCTGCACACACACATGCACACACGCACGCACACACACACACACACACAGAGAGAGAGAGAGAGAGAGTTGAAACTATTCGAATATGCGAGTCCCCGGTAATGGGACACCGTTCGTGTTAAGGCACACTATTTGATCAAGCACCCAATATCGTTTACGGTAGTGTTAATGGTCATGATAGATAGGTATTGTACTTTACAAGCTGGATTATCGAGGATCATGCCAGGAGAAGGTCCATCGGACGTTAAACGAGCATACTACACTTATGCAGTATTTAAGCTGGTTTTACTTATGCAAATCTTTACTTCGTTGTTATACTTATTTACCTTAATCTTGCTTTCTTGCTTTTGGACTGTTTGTGAGCTTGCGAGTACATTCAAGTACTCACCTGGCTTATCATGCCACATGCATGACAAGCTTCGTAGAAGGACGTCAAGAGCGAGAGCTAGATTGTGTCCCAGCAGTGTCCCTTTGGATTGGAGTCCCACCAGTGCCCCGCCTTCCGTTATGTCATATCATCCCCGCCACTAGTGTATCATTAGCCACTAGATCGTGGAACAATAACCGAGCACTACTGCTTGTATTGTATTACCTTGTTGAGCGAGTGTATTGTATCATAACTTCGCGTACCATTTGAGTACTCTATTAAAACGTGGTTGATCTATACCAAGCTATAGTCGTGTTCTAGAAGACATAGATCTTTGGGCTGGAACACAAGGGCCTCCGGTTCTCTGAGTCGGGGTGTCACATTTGACAAACCCCAAAGCACATCGTTCGGTATGAAGATACTCAATACTCTCATGGTCTAAGAAATTACGCATCGTTAACTTTCTTTGTGTTATAAACCATTAACTTGAGACAAAAGGATCTCATAGTATAACAGTCAACTGGGTTTGTTCAACACAAGTGTTCTTCTAACATTGTGTACTAAAGTTGTCGGCATTCTTGTGCCCATGATAAAAAATAGAACCATCATGCAACACTTAGCTAGTCTTGGAGGTGTGACTAGAAATCTATTTTATCGTTTATTATTCAACACATGCACATGGGTTTCCCTCTGAGCCTCTTGGATATACAGACTCGAAAACCATTGCAATTATAACACATAATATAAACATAATTATGAACATGAAAATAAATATTAATATTTATTATTGCCTCTAGGGCATATTTCCTTCAGAAGGAACATGCGGTGTCTATACCGTGTGTGTCGTAAAGTTGGAAGTCACCGACAGACAATCTTTCAAAAATTAATGTTGATGCTTTGTTCTTGGAAGTCTTGGGCCATGGAGAACTGGACTGGTTGTGCATAATTACATGGAAACCTTGTACGAGCTCAAGCATGGAGAACTGGACTGGTTATGCAAGATCTCTCGACGATGGGGGCAATAGCAATCCAGGATGCAGTAATGACATGGGCTAGACAAAAATTATCATTGAAAGTGATGCGTTAGCGGTTGTCAAATTATATAGACATCTCAGGTCGGGTGTTTGCAAAAGCTGATATAACTTGTCATGTTCAAGAGATTAAGAAGCTATTCGGAAATATCATTAACTTAGTAGTATTTCTTTTGTTAGGCGAGAGGCCAATATGGTTGCTCACCTAAGTGCCAAACAGGCTAATGAGGTTCGTTGGAGGTGTCTCTGGATCAATCATGTTTAAGAATTCCTCGATGGTTGTATTACTCGCGAATATATTTTCTATGAGTAATCAATAAAGCTCCTAAACTAGAAAGAAAGAAAAAGGCATTGTGATGCGTATATTGACATGCCAAACCGCGCGTTCCATAGACATATTTGTTGCTCGACTCTAAACTCGGGCAAATGTCGGACCAGGCTTGTAAAAGCCCGACCTTCATTTCTCAAGCCCGAGCCCGGCCCGAAGCCCAAAATACTCTCTGTTTTTAAGCCCAAGCCTAGCCCGAAGCCCGGAAGCCCAGCCCAAACGTTGTTTTTTAGTGTAATGCACGTGCAAGCCTGGCCTGGAAAACAGAAACAAAGAAGCCCGAGCCCAGCCCGAACAATCTTCCAGGCTGCAAAACAAGGCCCAACCCCGGCCCGGGTTGTCCATGCCCAGGTTTACTCGACTCCGGAGCGCACCTTGGGTAGACCGATATGGTGTACAAAGATACTTTCTTGCGAGATAAAAACAATTGGCTCGTGGAGAAAAGCAGCATGCAAGGAGGAGTCATCTACCAAGACTGCCAGTTCTTGGCACCGTACCCGTAGCAAGTCCTGCTTTCAGCTCAGGCTGGTCGTCAGGCCCTGGCCTTGTGCCAGCGCTCTCCACCAATCGGCCACCATCTTTTTCTTCTTCCTTTTGCCACCATCTTTCCGGACGGCAGAGGCAGAGTTCAAATCCCACCATAGTCTACACGCCCCTGTTCCCTCTGGTTCAATTGATAGCCTAAAACCCCCGTCGCCCACGCTTCTGTCACAGGCACAGCCACGCTCGAGCGAGAGCCACCAAGCGAGCGCACCAAGCCAAGTCGGCCGATCGAGATGGCGTCGTCGTCGTCGCCGTCGTGGATCATCCTGGGCAGCGTGGCGCCGGTGTCGGGCATGGACGCCGCGGCTGAGGACCTACCGCCGGGCGGCGACCTCGCGCTCGCCCTCGCCGCGCCGCTGCGCGTCACCCTGCTCACCGTGCCCCCACGCGTCTCGCCCGGCCCGGACGAGTACCCCATGGTCCTCGCCGTCGACCCCTCCGGCCTCCTCCTCCTCTCCACGCCCCCGGCCCCGATCCCTCCCCCGTCTCCGCCCTCTAGCCCCGACGCCTGTTGGAAATATGAGCAAATTACTATGAGATTTAATCCGAATAAACAGAAGATAAATCATGACCACAGCAGCAGAGATTAAACCAATCATGCGAACTAGCATAGCAGATGAACATATCACATCTAGGGCACATACTAGAAGCATGAATTCTACCACGATCTCGAACAAGAAGGGTAGAATCACATACGGTGCAGCGGGTGCAGCACCGCCGGCATTGACGTTGTCGCCCATGTCGTCGAGGACGAGGTTGCCGAGGTCGGGGAAGAAGTCGTCGTTCGCGAAGTCGTCGCTGCCAGCAGTCACGCGACTGCGCTCCCCAAAAATCTGATCGCCCCTCTTTCATACAGGATCACGAGAGACGGGGTTCCGGAGGCCTGTTGTCTCTTCTCACGGTGCACGCCGGAAGGAGGGATGGAGAAGACTTGCATAGCTCTGTCCTCGGCTCGGCTCAATCCCGTAACCCGCGGCGCGTCGTGACGAGGCGTGGCGTGGCGAGCGAGGAGGAGGAGCGCGCGTCTAGGTCTCCTCTTCTCATGCTCATACAAGTGGTAGAAGAGCTCACCTTATAAAGAGGTGCAACTCTCTCTCAACTTCCGGGGTGGGACTAAACTTTAGCCTCACTCACTCCACTCACATGTGTGCATGAATGGGCCAAGAGAATTTCAGAATTTTAGTTGGGCTTTGGGCCAAAGGCCTACTAGCAAAATTCCAACAATCCCCCACAAAGTCTCATTGGCACATCTCATTATTTACTTCTAAAACATTGTTTTATATATCGGTGCTTAGTGGAGACTGTGAAGTTGAACTTCCACTTAAAAATTTATACTACACTAGATCACAACTTGAATAGTGGACTATGCCTTGAACTACAAGTTTTCTGTGAAACTAGTTTCACACAAATTCTTGACCAATACTGGGCTGCCGCAAGGCTTCCCCGCGGGTGGAGCGTATACGTCATACTCCAGGGCCTTTCATGAATTTATTAGAGAACACCCAATTCTCACAGACTGCGACGTTAACAGTCAAATTCATATAGGTGTGTTTCTCAGAAGATGTTCTGCAGGACAACATCTCTGCTTACCCGAATAAGCCACTTGGAACACATTAAGATAAGTATCAACCTGCCATGCAGATCAGGAGAGTATTGCATCTTCACGGAGTGGGATAATTAATATAGGAATACTCTTCTCCCAGCTGACCAACAGCTTGTCTCCCACTTCTACTTCACGGGATCTCCGATCACATAGAGTGGGTTACCACTATGGACAACTCATGCGGTGGGTCTCAAAACCATCTCCATCGATGCATTATCTATCACATTACGTGATAGACCCTTTGTGAAGGGATCTGCCAAGTTTTTCGACGTTTGGATATAATCCAACGTAATAACTCCGGAATTCCTCAGTTTTCTGACAGATTTTAGTCTCCTCTTCACATGCCTTGAGAACTTCATATTGTCCTTAGAACTGTTTATCTTGACGATCACAGTTTGATTATCACAGTTCATCAGGATAGGGGGTATTGGTTTTTCAACCATAGGTAAGTCCATCAAGAGTTCATGAAGCCACTCTGCTTCAACAGTGGCAGTGTCTAATGCTGTGAGTTCTGCTTCCATAGTTGACCTCGTTAAGATGGTCTGCTTGCAAGACTTCCAGGAAACAGCGCCACCACCAAGTGTAAAAACATAACCACTTGTGGCCTTAATCTCATCAGCATCAGATATCCAGTTTGAGTCACTATAACCCTCCAGTACCCTTGGATACCCGGTGTAGTGAATCCCATAGCTCGCGGCACCTTTCAAATAGCGCATAACTCTCTCAAGCGCATGCCAATGATCATCTCCCGGTTTTGACACAAACCGACTCAGCTTGCTCACAGCAAAAGAGATGTCAGGCCTCGTGGCACTCGTCAAATACATAAGCGAGCCAATAATCTGAGAATACCTCAGTTGATCTCTAGCAATCCGTCGATTCTTTCGAAGCAACACACTAGCATCATATGGAGTTGGAGAAGGCGTGCAGTCGCTATACCCAAAACGACTCAAGACCTTTTCCACATAATGAGACTGAAGCAGTGTGATCCCATCATTCTCATCTCTCAACAGATTGATGTTTAAGATAACATCAGCTACTCCTAGATCCTTCATCTCAAAACAACGAGATAAGAAATCCTTAACCTCCTTGATTAAATCAAGTTTGGTTCCAAAGATCAATATGTCATCGACATATAGACAAAGAATAACTCCTTCGCCCCCACCATAGCGATAGTACACGCACTTGTCACCATCGTTTACTACAAAGCCAGCAGCAGTTAATGTTCTTTCGAACTTCTCATGCCACTCCTTAGGAGCTTGTTTAAGGCCATATAAAGACTTTAATAACTTGCACACCTTTCCTTCCTGACCAGGTACTACAAAACCATCTGGCTGATCCATGTAAATTTCCTCCTTCAACTCTCCATTGAGGAAAGCCGTCTTAACGTCCATTTGATGAACGAGAAGACCATGTGAGGCAGCCAGTGATAGTAGCACCCGAATTGTGGTCAGTCTAGCCACGGGTGAGTAAGTATCAAAGAAGTCTTCACCTTATTTCTGGGTATAACCCTTGGCCACAAGCCATGCCTTGTACTTTTCAATTGTACCATCAGGTCTAAGCTTCTTTGTGAACACCCACTTACATCCTACAGGTTTGCACCCATAAGGACGGTCAGCGATCTCCCAGGTACCGTTATCTAAGATGGAATCCATCTCGCTACATACAACTTCCTTCCAGTAGTCAGCATCAGGAGATGCATAGGCTTCTGAAATAGTCCTGGGTGTGTCATCCACGAGGTACACAATGAAATCATCACCAAAAGACTTTGCAGTCCGCTGTCTCTTACTCCTCACAGGAGTTCCATTGTTACCCTCAACAGGATTCTCAACGTGTTCCATCGCAATGGTGGGTTCAGGAATTACAGTGAATTCCTCACTAGATGGAGTAGGTATCTCCTGATTTGATGAACTCGACATATCCTTCATAGGAAATATGTCCTCAAAGAAAGTTGCATCATTTGATTCCATAATCGTACCAACATGCATGTCGGAAATCTCAGATTTTATTATCAAAAATCTATAGTCGATGCTATGAAAAGCATAGCCCAGAAAAACACAATCCACGGTTTTTGGTCCAAGCTTGCGCTTCTTGGGAATTGGTATATTGACTTTCGCCAAACAACCCCAAGTACGTAGGTAAGAGAGTTTCAACCTTTTCCTTTCCCATTCCTCAAATGGAGTCATGGTCTTATGCTTTGTGGGAACTCGGTTTAGGACATGACACGCAGTCATTAGCGCCTCCCCCCACCATTCCTTGGATAGACCCGAAGTGTCTAACATGGTGTTAACCATATCAGTTAGAGTTCGGTTCTTTCTTTCGGCTACCCCATTTGACTGGGGTGTGTAGGGAGGCGTCCTCTCATGGATTATACCATGTTCCGCACAAAATAGATCAAATTCATTGGAAAAATACTCTCCACCACGATCGGACCTAAGTTGTTTAATTTTTCGATCAAGTTGGTTCTCTGCCTCAGCTTTATAGTTTTTAAAGAAAATCAAAGCCTCATCTTTTGATTTCAGAAGATACACATAACAATATCTAGTGGAGTCATCAATCAACGTCATGAAGTATCTCTTTCCACCTTTTGTCAACACGCCATTCATCTCACAAAGATCAGAATGTATAAGCTCTAGTGGCGCCAAGTCTCTTGCCTCTGCAGTCTTATGTGACTTGCGAGGTTGCTTAGCTTGCACACATACTTGGCACTTGGAGCCTTTGATAGTAGAGATTTTCGGAATTAAATTCATATTGGCTAACAGTGTCATGCAACCAAAATTAATATGACATAGTCGTGAATGCCAAATATCAGACTCATTATTGTGGCAAACATTATTAATAACTTTAGTGCAAACATCTGACAAAGATAGGCGGAACAAGCCTCCGCACTCATAGCCTTTTCCAACAAATTGTCCACACTTAGAAATTACAACTTTATTGGATTCGAAAACCAACTTAAAACCATCTCGACATAAACGGGAACCGCTAACGAGATTTTTATTGATGGACGGAACATGATGAACGTTCTTCAGACGCACAGTCTTCCCCGAAGAAAACTTTAGATCGACCGTACCAACACCTCGAACGATGGCATGTGACCCGTTCCCCATCAGCACGGGTGAAGTCCTTGTTGCCTGGTAAGAAGAAAACATGGAGGCGTCAGCACAAACATGTACATTGGCACCGGTGTCAATTAACCAATCAGGGGGATGGTAGGAAAAATACCGTACCCTGATTCCTTCATATCAGTATCACCGATGACAACATTAGCGCACTTGCCGCTCTTCTCATGTTCGCGCTTCTCAAAGAGGTTAGGACACTTCGGAGCCCAGTGATTAGGATCACCGCAGACATGGCAAAGTCCCTTCCCCTTCTTATGAGAATTCTTCTTGAAGTTGGTAGAATGTGATGGCTTGTTCTTTGTATCAAACTTGCCTTTGCCCTGAGTTTTGTTCTTATTGTTTTTGAACTTGATGGGCTGGGAGTTCTTCTTCTGTACCATGTGGGCACTAGAACCTCCCTCAGCAACTCGAGCATGTGTGTCCTTTGCTCTCGCCTTCTCTTCAACATCAAGAGTACCAATGAGATCCGCAACGGAAAACTCTTGTCTCTTGTGTTTCAGGGAAGTAGCAAAATTGTTCCACGAAGGTGGAAGCTTGGCAATGATGCCTTCGGCAACAAATTTGTTCGGCAACACACACTTGAAGTACTCAAGTTCTTTTGCGAGCGACTGTATCTCATGAGCCTGCTGTACAACAGGGCGGTCATCAGTCATCTTGTAGTCATAGAATTGCTCCATGACGTACAACTCGCTGCCGGCGTCCGAGGCACCAAACTTGGCCTCGAGCGCAGCCCACATGTCCTTGCCGTTGTCAAACTACATATACGAATCCACAATGGAGTCATCAAGAACACTCAGAAGAGCGCCTTTAAAGAGGGTATTGATCTTCTCAAAAGCTTCCAGCTGTGCTGGATTAAGATCGCCCTCAGGCTTGCCCTTGGTGGCATCATAGCAGCCCATGGTCTGAAACCAGTAGACTGCTCTCGTGCGCCACCTCTTATATTGCGCCCCCTTAAAGGCAGGCGGCTTCAGATGCGCAGCAAAACCACTCGCAGTAAATTGCCTATAATCAGGTTTTTGGATTGTTGGAAATATGAGCAAATTACTACGAGTACCGCATGGTCCTCGCCGTCGCCCCTCCGGCCCCCGCGCGTCTCGCCCGGCCCGGACGAGTACCCCATGGTCCTCGCCGTCGACCCCTCCGGCCTCCTCCTCCTCTCCACGCCCCCGGCCCTGAGCCCTCCCCCGTCGCCGCCCTCCAGCCCCGACGCCTGTTGGAAATATGAGCAAATTACTA
>NC_041384.1:159136038-159189388 GCF_002162155.2 Triticum dicoccoides | reverse complement strand
TTACTACGAGTACCGCATGGTCCTCGCCGTCGACCCCTCCGGCCCCCGCGCATCTCGCCCGGCCCGGATGAGTACCCCATGGTCCTCGTCGTCGACCCCTCCGGCCTCCTCCTCCTCTCCACGCCCCCAGCACCGAGCCCTCCCCCGTCGCCGCCCTCCAGCCCCGACGCCTTGGAAATATGAGCAAATTACTACGAGATTTAATCTAAATAAACAAAAGATAAATCATGACCACAGCAGCAGAGATTAAACTAATAATGCGAACTAGCATAGCAGATGAACATATCACATCTAGGGCACATACTAGAAGCATGAATTCTACCACGACAAGCTCGGAGAAGCCAGCCGGCGGGCGGCGGCGTTCCTGCAGGCTCACATAGTGCAGACCGGAGAGATGAACGTGCGGTGGTGGCCTGAAGCCACTCTCCGGTCATCACAACTTGATCGTGATTTAAAGAATTAGGGTTCTTAGGATTATTTTTTGATAATTAGGGTTAGCCAAATCTGCTGCCCTCGTGAGTAGCGTTACCTAGGTAAAAGTGTTATACTATTTATTTTCTATTTGGTTTAATCACATCATTAAGTGAAAATCTCTTGATTACGTTTTTACCCTTGAAATGGAGGTAATCCCTACATTTCTAGAGGTGGTACTCCTCAAGGCTGTTATGGAGTACGGATGAAGATTAACCATTAGATGAGCGCAAATGGACGGCTCATACTTATTCTGGGGTACCTTAAAATAGCTCGATGATAAGGCCCTGGAACTGGAAGTAGCACATCAAGTTATTGCAAGGCGGCTAGAATTAAGACAACTCCTAGGTGAAGACCAGCCTTGGCGGACAATGGTTGCATCAACAGCCTCCGGATTGTCATGTTTCAAATGTTAACTTCATGTTTTTATCTACTCTTTATGTCTGTTGGCACTTCAGGTGTAACAAATTAGCCCGGTTACTCACTTGCTCGCATGGAATTGTGCACTCTGCTCAGTAATTTACAGTTGCATGCTGTAGTATCAACTGCTTATGCTTTGCTTGATTCTGATCAAATGGAAGTGAGGATACATTTTGTGCTTCATCAGATTCCAAAGTTACAAACTTAACTTTCTCCAATCGAGCATTTTCCTCTCACGTTGATGTAACTATCTGATAACTAGCCTTTGATTGTGCGGTGCTCAATAACCCCCCGCCACACACACATGCACTTTGCAACTTGAGCCATGTTGCAAGACAACCGATCGCAACACATGCTGTTTTGTGGACCGGCCAGATTGAGGGAGAGCAGACGGGGCTGGATCTCGCATCGAAGACAACACACACATGATGCTTCGAGGTTGACTGACACTGCAAGGCTAGTCACCTAGCCACCAGCTGCTGCAATCCAGATGCTGTGATGTTGCGAGGTTGACGATCGCTGCTACAAGTGGGACGCTGCAAGGCCAGCCACCCACAGCATAGGCCACCGCTGATGTACGCTGGTTATTGATGTGTTCTTTATGTTGCAAAGCCAGACGCCCAAACTGAAAATCAAGATTCAAGACATTGAAAGATAGTCGATCTCTTGCAAGCCGGACACACGAGGCTCTTTGCGATTTGTGACGACCCGACTGTTCTTGTATCTTGAGGGAAGTAGTCCCTCTTTCTCTGTCCCAGGATTCTGACACTGTTTCTTGGAGTCTTTCTCCTTCGGGAGAATTCTCCGTTAGTTCGGCTTATCAGGCGCTATGCCGGCTGCCGGTTCTCCAGTGGTTATCCCCATTGAGGAAGGCGTCGATGCCCCTGAAGATCAAGATTTTCATGTGGCAGCTTCTCAGAGATCGTTTACCTTCGAGGATCGAGGTGTTGAAACGGTATGGTCCGGGCAATGGCCTTTGCCCCCTTTGTCTCGTCCCGAAAACGGGAACGCACATTTTGTTCTCATGCATAGCAGCACAGGCACTTTGGTATTTTGTTTGTGAAGCTCTGGGACTGGAATGGGAGGCCCATGACCTTGCAGAGTTTCTGCAGGTGAGGGCCACTCAGGTTGGCCGTAAGCGCCGACTGTTCGGGCTCATCTTCGCGGCTATGATGTGGACTCTTTGGACTACTCGCAATAAGATGGTGATTGAGCAGGTGTTCCCGCGGCGTGCTTCTGATTCGTTCTTCAAATCTCTTGCCTTCTTGCAGCACTTGCATCCGTTCGCTAGGCCGAGGGATCGTGACCGGTGTCAGCTCTATCTGGACGCTCTGCTGTCTTCCGCGCATCGGCTCTCCGACCGTTCGCCTGCTTCGTAGCTTGCCCCTGGTGGCCTTTTATTTTTACTTTTCTTTCGTTTGGGCGTGTTTGTGCTGTGGCCCCAACAAATTACTTTTATGACTATGGTTGGGACGTGGTTGTATGAACGTACGCTTTATCTATAAAGCGGGACGAAAACCTATTTCGAGAGCCGAACACACGACGACCACATCAGTCACTGCATTTTTTCATGACGTTTCCAGGTAGTCGAACTACTCTTTTGCTCAAAGATGAGAAATTGGCGTAACAATAGATGCAGAAGAGATAAAGAAAACAGGAACTCATGGGCTTCGCCCACGTGTGAAAGGATATATCCAACGGTTACCAAGGCGGCCGATAGGCCGACGGATTGTTTTCTCAATCTAAACCTAATAATAATAATAATAATAATAATAATAATAATAATAATAATAATAATAATAATAATAAACGAAGAAATTGCCCCAAAATTGCAAAATACTACCCACCAGTGCCACATTTAAGTGGTAAAATGGTTTCACACGGGGAAATCATCTGCCTGCCTGGGTCGCCCATGCAGTAGGACCTCATATACTGCGCTCTGCGTGCTGGAAGAAGATGTAGCACGCCCATTTGGGCCGGCCCATGTCTGAGCGGCCTGTTTTATTTATTTTTTCATTTTCTTCTACTTCAAATAATTTGGGACTTCAAAAAAGTTTCGAAAATTAAAAAATTGAGAATTTCGAAATAAAATGTATAGAAATCATAATTTTTTTTGGATTTTGGAAAATGGTTGCAATTTTGTAAAAAAATGACCTATTCAATTTTTTTTTCAAATTTTGAAAACAAATGTTTTGGAAATCATTCATGATTTTTTCAAAAAAAATCATATTACAAAATGTTAATGAAATCAAAAAAAATGTCACGAATTCAAAAAAAATCATTAGTCAAAAAATATCCTAAAAATTCAAAGCTGTTCGTGACTTATAGAATAGTTTATTCATTCATAAAATGTTCACTAATTCGAAAAATGATCATGCATTTCAAAAAATGTTTGTTAAGTAAAAACAAATGTTCGTGAAATCAAAAAAATTCGTGAATTTCAAAAATTGTTCCACCAATTTTCCAAAAAAATGTTCGTCAATTCTAGAAATGTTCGCCGATTCGTGAAAATTGATTAAAAATATCCACAATTAAAAATATATTTACAAATAGTATAAAATGTTCTTGATTTTAGAAAATATCCAAAAAAAGGTAAAGGCGTTCATGAATTTGAAAATTTTCATGATTTCAAATATGTGCACGAGTTTAAAAAAAATTCATGGGTTCAAAAATAGTTCATGATTTCACATAACTGAAAGTGATAGTGTATCTCCATGATGCAGCAAAACGTGGGCATGACCATTGGAGATTATGGTTTTTTTCTCTCTCATTGCAACGCACGTGATCTTTTTTTACTAGTAATATTCAGTTTCATTGGGTGTATTTTTGAAAATATATATTTTCTGCAAAGAAAAAAAAAGTTAACAGATAAAAGAACCTAACCATTGTTGTTGACTTGTTGTCTCCGGAGGCAACCGAATCCGAGTTCGGGCGTTATTGGAACCAAGGTTCTGCTAAAGTAAAATACTGTAGATAATTATATAAGAAGAAAAAACCTTTCCCTTCTCCTGTCAAAAAAATAAACCGTCCCTCCTTCTTCTTGTTGTAGGCGGAGGCGGAAGGATAGCAACTACTTCCTTCGTAAACTAATATAAGAGCGTTTAGATGACTACTTTAATGATCTAAACGCTTTTATATTAGTTTATAGAGGAAGTATTAACGAGTCTTAGACTGCGATCCGATCGATACTGTGGGCGGAGGGTTGAGGAGCGGCAGCCGACCGACCGTTGGTGATTCGTGAAGGACTTGTCATCCTAATCCATAACCAACTGTTCATATGCCAGCGATGATGGCGGCGCTTCGATGCGCGGCGAGGAGGCTCGGTGGCTCCTTGCTCCAGCGCACGCAGGCGGGGGAGCGACGCCAGCTCATGCCAAGCAGGCTCATGCGCTGCCGCGAGCAGAGGCAGACCACGGAAAAAATTAAGGTGGGGCGAAGTCTCCCTAAATTTTTTATTTATGGGAATCAAAGGAGGTCAATACACACTAACAATGCACACTACAAACAAATAACAAAATACAATGAAATTGTAGACATGTTTCAATAGAAAAACAGCCTAAAACTATAGCTTCAATAGAATCTGTAGTTTGTTCTTCCACTATAGCTTCAAGAGAATATGTAATTTGTTCTTCCACTTGTTCTGTTTGCATCGATTTTTCATGCTCTATTTCCATGGAACTCACTTGATCTTGATGAGTGGCAGGTGCCGAAACATTGACACTTTCACGGGTATTTGGGTTCGATTTCGAGCTGCTGCTACTGCCAAGCATTTCAAAATATTTTTTCAAATCTGCAGTTTACAACCAGAGTGTTCACAACATTAATATGCCACTACAATCTGCTTCAATTTGAGGCTTCAAGCTACTGTTAAAATTTGCTACAAAATTTCAGAAAAACTGAGAAATCACCTCATCCCCTTTCCTTTGGATTTCATATTTCCTCCCTCTTCCTTTCCATCTTCGGGCAATCTGGCCGGAACTGCGCCGGAATCAGAAGTAGCCGGACGCCCGGACGTCCGGACTGCTGTTTCTACTGTGAGGCGCCTAGGCCCCGGCTGGGGCTGCCGCTTGCTGCCGCTGTGCCGGCGCCCTCTAGCCCCCCAGACTATAGCCGCTGTTGGCTGCCCTGCCGTTGGCTGCCTTGCCGTTGGCTGCCCCGCCTGCTGCAGGCGACCTGGCTAGCCACCGCCGCCACGCTAGAGCTTAGGGATTAGGATCAGGGTCGTGTGGAGAGAATAGATGAGCGGTCGACTGCGTGTGCGTCTCTGCACTCGTGGACGGTGGAGCGTGGCTGGCTGTTTCGGGCTCTCGGCTACTGGCCCATCAGGCCGCTAGCTGTGTAGGCCCATCTTCCATTAGCAGCGACAAGGCAGCGTATTGTGCATTTGTGCTATCGATCGATACATACTAGTAATAATATTTTTTTGCTCAAAACTAAGGTATGGCAGGCGCCATACCCTGCCCACCAGAGAGGTCCGCCAGTGGCCGCGAGCTCTCCGGCAAGGTACTGTATTTAAATAAAGATTTTTTTTAGAAAAAGAGGATGACCCCCGGCCTCTGCATCTAGGCGATACATACGGTCACTTTATAAATAAAGTTGACATTGTTTTTCTCATGATTTGTGTATCTCACCGCGTCAAGGATCGATGTAGCTGCGATAATCGAATTCTGTAGAGTGGAAACAACAACATGCATGCATATAGACCTTTAGACTAGTCACAATGGGTAGTAAGTTAGACTAGTAACTTGCATATGTTACTAGCCTATTACTATTTCTACAGTGAAGAGTAACATATGCATAATGTCATGCAACATTTCATTTATTAGGTTGTAGACTCATCTTGTCTTGACATGTGCGATCTTAGTAACTAGCTATGTTACCACATGTCTCTCTTTTCTCATTAATTACTTGTCACATCATTTGTTTTGGCTAGAGATGTGTAATGTTACCACATATGTTACTTTCACTGTGGATAGTCTTACATCCCGGTTGTTGTTGTACCAATAGAAGGAATTCTAGAACCATCTCCTCTTCTTCTTGCTGCACTTCTCCAAAGTTTGTTTCCAAATAAGCACACACATTGTCGATGGGCACTTGCGAAATCCTGATTCCCTGGCTATTAATTAACGATCAATCTGTGTACACTGAAAACTGATTTCTAGTAATTCACAAACAGGGCCTTTAGGCTGGTCATGGTGGGGAATAACTTATATTAGTATCATGCATATGATACTAATCTAAGTTATTATAGTGCAAAATAACATAGTAGTAATGTCATAGATGGCTTCATTTATTAGCTCACAGATTCATTTTCTCTTGAAAAATGCTATGTTACAGTAACATATTATGTTACCACAAACACCTTTTTCCTTATTAAATATATGTCACATAAGCAAAATTTTCTTAGGATGTGTTAAGTTACTACCTAAATTATCCCACTATGGCTAGCCTTACTTAATTAGCAACCAAACCAAAGCAGACATATATTATACAATAGCTCCACCATATCTATATACAGTATGGCTTTGTTACTAGTTGCTACACATGCACGCTGCACTCTCTATATATCGAACCTCACTTAATTGACAGACATAGGAGAATATTCTTCTTTATTATTTACCAATCACAACCAGCACTTAAGAACGATGATACAAATTATTAATTATCTATGTGTATCAATCCAGCAAGCGAGATCCAGCAGAAAAAGGAGGCGCTGTATGATGCGGTGGGTAACGCGAAGCAGAAGCACTGGGAGCTGTATGATGCCTTATCTAAGGCGGTGGAGACTACTAACCAGCATCTTTTTGTACAAGGCACTCCACAACAAAATTCCTATCGGTAGGATACTTGATCTATTTCTTCCTTAATTTCCTGTTTGTTTGACAGGACTTTATATATAATCTCATTTGACCTACCTCTCTACTCTCATGCGCATTATGATGTACTCCCTCCGTTCCAAATTACTTGTCACAGGTATGGATGTATCTAGATGTATTTTAGTTCTAGATACATCCATTTTCGCGACGAGTAATTTGGAACGGAGAGAGTATGGAAGAAGAGCTCAGGGTGTGATAGAGTTAGCTGCCAAGACGACATGTTTCGTTGAATTTAGTGTTTCTATGGTTGGTTTGAGTGGCATGAAGGATAGAATGTCTAAGCTAAGGGAAAGCAGTGAAGACAATGTCGAAATTTGACAACTGAAGATGGCCCCAACTTGTTTTCAGTTTCTAATTATGACACTAGTGAAGTGCTCGTGTGTTGATACTGGCTTATGGATAAAAAAATATCATCTTATAATCTTCAAAATTATGTCCACAAACATATTATTACCTAATACTCCATCCGTCTTAAAATAAGTGTCTCAACTTTGTCTAACTTTAGTACAAAATTGTATTAAGCTTGAGACACTTATTTTGAGACGGAGGGAGTAAAAGGGAAGATGAAAATACCATATTGCAATCTTCAATATCTTTATCAGTGGACAACCAAAAAAACTGTTCTGGTGAAAGTACATGCTATATATATATCCGTTTGAGCGATAGTTATTTCTGAACGGAGAGAATGCATTTGTTCTTGTACTATATTTTGTACATTGTCATATATCATGCATGCTTTGCACCTATAATTTTGATCTACCGACCTGTTCCATTGTTTGAAATATAGACCCCACCAGAGAGAATACATCATGCAATTCCTCCATGTCAACCTTAAATGAGTAAGAAAAGAGCTAATGATAGAAATGAAAATAAAATGAGTCTGATGATAGAAATGAGTAAGAAAAAAGAATAAAAGTGAAAGTGAGTCTAATGATAGAAATGAGCAAGAAAAGAGCTACAATTGAAAAAGCTTACTTAAACAGGCATATGTCAAAATTCAGAAAACAAAGGTTGAAAATAAAAGAATCTTAGGGCTCCAACGTTGTCCCCTAAAATGAATACACTATTTATGTGCGGATTGATCTGGATCAGTCCGCAAACATGGTCGGCTCCCGCGGCCATCCAACTGCATCTCTTAAACGTTTGCCCAGGTTCGGCCAATTTCATTTTAAATGTGTAGCAATATGAGAGTGGGTTGAAATGTGGCATGCATAGTGCCCGATAACAACCAAAAAGTGGCGGATGTTCATACTTTTTACATATGTCCGATCACAAAAGTATTCGTTCGACAGCCCATGCGAAAAGACATTTTGCCCTGACCGACTATCCGAGCCTCCTCGCTCACTCTAACGCTGCCTCCTCACCACTCGATTCCTTCTCAGCAGCCTCATCTCGGCTGCCAAGCGCTTCAACATATTGACACGGACGACACGCACGATAATCACCGCATCGTCATCCAACCCGTCCATCCTAATGGTCAACATCTTGGTTTCCTCATGGCTGCCAATGCTTCAACATCTTGAAGTGTACATAGAAGGTGACGGTGGCGGCACCCCGTGTCCGAGGCCCTAAATGGCCACTGCACCATGTCTGGGCCCCGACCGCCTGCCCTGAGGCCCTTCTTTTGGTCGGCCACCCCCTCCTTTGCCTTCACTTTGAGGCAGTGGGCTTGATGTGTCTCTGAATTGATCTTTCGGGCGGGCGCCTCCATAGCCGCCACGCATATAGCTATTGTCGTACCGATTACTCATCAAGATGAGCAACTTGAGTTCAGACACATACATTAAATAATAGGGCTATTGATATGAGCTTTCTTCTTTGATCTGATCAACTCGATGTTCCTTTTCTGCTACATCCAAAAGATAGTTATGGAAGGGTATATAGAAGATAGACTATAAGTAATGGTGACATGTACTGGTATGAGAAATCAGTTCAAATATAGTGTGAAAACATCATATGTCATGGTCATATTTATGTTTTGTAGCGTGCAAGTGGATGAATTCAACATATCAATATAGTTATGAATCGACATGATAAAAGCATATTACGGGAGCATTGAGTGTGGCAGCTCTTGTTCTCTTATTCCATCTTTCTGACCGTTTCTGTGTGATGGGCGACTACATAAATAAACAATATATTATCATTCTGACAAAAGAATCGCCACAAATTCTATTGAAATGCTTTTCTAAATAGGGATTTCCACCATCCGAAATCAAGCAGAAAACAACAGATTTCAGTGCATGTTTAAGAAGTGTTACAGGCCAGCCAATGTTAGAATCTCATATTACATATTTCAAAGCACACTTTCTTAACATATTGAATTACATAGTTCTTGTTTATTTCATGTCACCTTTTTTATATCTAACAGTATGATTTTCTAGATCAACTCCTCGCATAGACCCGCTTCGAGGGAGGAGGACCTCTACTTCATGCACAACACTGAGCATGTCGGTGGCGGGCCAGGGAGGAGAGGGCAAGCCAGGCTGGCTGGGGAAGGGAAGGAGACGAGATGTGGTGATTGTGCTGGGGAGTGTGACCAATTTATTAAACCAAATAGAACACTTAAGCATCAGCACAAAAGCCATTGTTTCCTTCTTACCACCTGACATCGAGGGGTCACGCACAGACACATTGCTTCCTTCTGACCACTTGGCACCGAGGAATCAGACACAAAAGCAGCAGCAAGGGTACTACTTATATGTACTTACAGTCTGTATGCCAACATAGTGATTCCATACATAAGGTGAATGCATTAGACTTCGGGCGTGGCAGCAAAATTTGGCCAAGGTTGTAGCCGGCGGGGGCAAACGACCACCGATCGTCTGTGCGTAGACCCTGGTGGTGGCAATCGGTGCAGGGTGGAGTTGTTTCGGAGGTTGTTAGTGCAGATTTGCGGATCGGCGAGGAGAAGGGATGGGGCGCATGCATGTCCGTACATGAGTTTTTTTTCCTTATCAGCGACGTCCATGCTTGGTCTTCATTTTTCGTTCTTATTTCCATGCGTGTGGGGAGAGTTGGGGGAAGTTTGGATTTGTTGACATGTGAGACGATAAGGAAAGTTTTGATCTATTCTAATTTGTTTAGGGAAGTTGGATTTGTGATGAGGACATTTTTTTAGCATCAGTACAGACACAAGCGCTCATATACACGCGCATACACTCACCTCCATGAACGCACACACGCACACCCTACCCCTATGAGCACCTCCGAGAGACTGAGCCGGCATATTATCTTGAGATTTACGAAGTCACCGTAGGCGCCTCGTCGTCGACGGGAACGTCTCCTCCCACTGAAAGCACATCGCCGGAAATCCTGAAATAAATCCAGGATAAAAATACTTCACAAACTTTTGTGTCATGTCTAATTACAGGTGCATTGGACATTTGTATAATTCACATATAAAGATAAGGGGAAAAGAGAAGTTTAGGTGCTGTTTAAAAAGTCCTCACACGTCACTTTTGGGCCAAAAAAAGATAGAGTCCAAGTCTCTCACTTTTTGGATTCAGATTCGGACTGCACAGACATACCTGACTCAAAACGCCAAGAACTCTTTCATACGGACTCTAAATTGGGTGATTCTTTTTTTGTTGGAAAATATATTTCGTGATCTTTACAAGCCAATTGGATTCACCTTCAAATTCATCCAGAGTGTTGTGTTATCGATGAAACAATCTGACGCTGCAGCAGAATCCGAGTCAAACTACAAGTCCAAAGGTGTTGCAGCACCTCCACTTGGGACCATAGCCTTGTACAACCTAGGGTTGGTTTTAGGCTGCCTTGGGACGTCCTCCCACCTCCTTGGCTGTCACCTGCTCCTATATAAGTAGATCCATCTAGTAGCTTTCTTTGGGTTTTGTTTAGATTAAAAGTTCGCCATAGCTGCAACTTCGCATACTTTGTTTGTATTCAACGACCAGACCAAGACGTCACAAAACTCCACCTTGATCAATAAAGCTTTCCTCTTTTATTCGCAATATCCAGATTACAATTTCAGTTTCTTATTTGTTCTTCGTTTGCTTGCAGGAAATAGACCCTCTTGGTCAGGTTGATCGTGCTCCGGCGTACTCAATAACCTCTCGGAGTTGGTTTAGCGATTGCTAAGGCGCGACGTCCTCACACGTTCGTAGTTGGATCGTCAAAATCTACTCCATAAAAAATGATAGCCACCATCTCATCGAAAGACGAGACACTTTTGCCTCTATCAAGTGGTATCAGTTTTTAGGTTGCTTGGTGAGAATTTTTAGTTTTCCCTAGATTAGATTTATTTTCTTACCTATTGTCAAAAAAGCCCAAAAAAGGTTAGATCTGTTTATCCTCTGTCCAAGCCAGTCCAAGCCTTTGCAATTTTCTTTTCATTGTTTGCATTATTGAATTAGCGGTTGCATCGTCGTGTCGAGTTGCTTGTCTTAGTGTCTAGTTCGTTTAGAGTTCTGAGTTCTGTTCACACTAGTCACACCGCCGCTGCATCGTTATTCCTTCCACTGTCCACCATCCCTTCCATCAATTTCCACCACGTGCTACCAACCGTTCATTGTCTTCATCATAGTTCAGGTCGTTCACATCTTCGCTTGATCCAATCTGCATCTTATCTAGTTTGTTTTGAAAAGAGGGAGAGACAAAAAAGAGATAGAGAAAAAAAGAAAAAAAGTTTAAAAAAAGTCAGAGAAAAAAAGAAGAGAAAGAAAAAGAAAAAAAGTGTGAGGAAAAAAAGAGAGAAACAAATAAAATTCGGATCTATCAAGAGTCAATCTCGTAGTCGAATTTGGATTGAAATCTGTTTTGTGCACTGTTCATTAAAACAGTCATGCCTTTCTCATACGAAGTCCGTTTTGGCTCCGTGAGTAGTCAAATTAAAGCGAGCCGCATCTAAATAGTTGCATAAGCTAGTTCAATATTTGACACCTCAAAATTGGCTTCTAAATAGGGCTTTTTGCCCTCTGAAGTTCGCGAACACAGCTTGTTCTAGTTTTTCAGGTCTGTTTTAGATTTTTTTAACTTCTCATATCAACTCAGAATTGAGTGTTCTTTTTGCGTTTGAAAGCTTGAGCCAATGCGATTCTTGAGAAACATTATCAGAAAGTTGGCACACACTTTTTCAGAGGAAAGTTGGAGAGAAAGTTGTTCGTATATCCTGCTTGGCAGTTGTTTCTCATCATTAACTTTACTGCCATTATGATCTTCACTTATATCTTGCTGTCCAGAGCTAGTACATATCCTTTATTGGTGCTAGTTGTGTTACGACGTGACCTCATTAGTGTTCTAGGCTCGCGTCTCTAGTCCGGTCTAGCATAGGACCAGCACAGTACCGTCGTTGAGCGTTTATTCAACATTGCATGTCTGAATTCATTATTGCTAATCTTTTGCTACCATATATTTAAGCCTTCCAAGCTCCACATATTTCTACACCGTGTATAGGTACGTTAACTTGTCAATCGCTTTACTCAATCTTTGGAGTTATTTGACACTGTTGGTTGCCTGTCACCACCTGCTGTTTGGTAAGAACTTGTAAGATATTGATATTTGCTTTACTGTGAGCGCTTTACCACCATATCCCATTAGTTCATAGGAACATTATTCTTGAATTTTGTTTTTTTCTACTAATCATGACAAGTTCCGGAGGTAGAAGTTCTTGGACGAAGGATATAGCTGTTGGAAATATGCCCTAGAGGTAATAATAAAATGGTTATTATTATATTTCCTTGTTCATGATAACTATCTATTGTTCATGATATAATTGTGTTATCCGGAAATCATAATACATGTGTGAATACATAGACCACAACATGTCCCTAGTGAGCCTCTAGTTGACTAGCTCGTTGATCAATAGATGGTTACGGTTTCCTGACCATGGACATTGGATGTCGTTGATAACGGGATCACATCATTAGGAGAATGATGTGATAGACAAGACCCAATCCTAAGCATAGAACAAGAGCGTGTAGTTTGTCTGCTAAAGCTTTTCTAATGTCAAGTATCATTTCCTTAGACCATGAGATTGTGCAACTCCTGGATGCCGTAGGAATACTTTGGGTGTGCCAAACATCACAAGGTAACTGGGTGGCTATAAAGGCACACTACGGGTATCTCCGAAAGTGTCTGTTGAGTTGGCACGAATCGAGACTGGGATTTGTCACTCCGTGTGATGGAGAGGTATCTCTAGGCCCACACGGTAAGACATCATCATAATGAGCTCAATGTGATCAAGGAGTTGATCACGGGATGATGTGTTACGGAACGAGTAAAGAGACTCGCCGGTAACGAGATTGAACAAGGTATAGGGATACCGACGATCAAATCTCGGGCAAGTATCATACCGGTAGACAAAGGGAATTGTATACGGGATTGATTGAATCCCCGACTGTTGGGAATATGCCCTAGAGGCAAAAATAAAATGGTTATTATTGTATTTCCTTGTTCATGATAATTTTCTATTGTTCATGCTATAATTGTATTAACTGGAAACCGTAATACATGTGTGAATACATAGACCACAACATGTCCCTAGTAAGCCTCTAGTTGACTAGCTCGTTGATCAATAGATGGTTATGGTTTCCTGACCATGGACATTGGATGTCGTTGATAACGGGATCACATCATCAGGAGAATGGTGTGATGGACAAGACCCAATCCTAAGCATAGCACAAGATCATATAGTTCGTCTGCTAAAGCTTTTCTAATATCAAGTATCATTTCCTTAGACCATGAGATTGTGCAACTCCCGGATACCGTAGGAATGCTTTGGGTGTGCCAAACGTCACAACGTAACTGGGTGGCTATAAAGGCACACTACGGGTATCTTTGAAAGTGTCTGTTGAGTTGGCACGAATCGAGACTGGGATTTGTCACTCCGTGTGATGGAGAGGTATCTCTGGGCCCACACGGTAATGCATCATCGTAATGAGCTCAATGTGACTAATGAGTTAGCCACGGGATCATGCTTTACGGATCGAGTAAAGAGACTTGCCGGTAACGATATTAAACGAGGTATGGGGATACCGATGATTGAATCTCGGGCAAGTAACATACCGATAGACAAAGGGAATTGTATACGTGATTGATTGAATCCCCGACATCGTGGCTCATCCGATGAGATCATCATGGAACATGTGGGAGCCAATATGGGTATCCAGATCCCGCTATTGGTTATTGGCCGAAGAGATGTCTCGGTCATGTCTGCATGGTTCCCGAACCCGTAGGGTCTACACACTTAAGGTTCGGTGACACTAGAGTTGTTATGGGAAATAGTATGTGGTTACCGAAGGTTGTTTGGAGTCCTGGATGAGATCCCGGACATGACGAGGAGTTCCGGAATGGTCCGGAGGTGAAGATCGATATATTGGACAAAGGTATTGGATTCCGGAATTGTTCCGGGGGTACCGGGTGACGACCAGCGTGTCCGAAAGGGGTTTCGGAGGCCCCGGCAAGCGTTGGGGGGCCTTATGGGCCAAGGGGAGGGGGCACATCTGCCCACTAAGGGGCTGAGCGCCCCTCACACCCCATCTCACGTAACTTGGAGAGGTGGGGGCGCCTCCCCTAGGGCAGCCACCCCTCCCGGCTTGGGGGCAAGTTTCCTAGGGGTGGGGGCGCCCAAACCCATCTAGGGTTTTCCCTGTGGCCGCCGCCCCTCCCCTAGGGAACCCTAGGGTGCCTTCTCCACCCCATCCCCCTATATATAGTGAGGGAGAGAGAGGGCAGACGCACCCTTCCCCTGGCGCAGCCCCTCCCCCTCTCCTACACCTCCTCCTCCTCTGTAGCGGTTGGCGAAGCCCTGCCGGAGAACCACGAGCTCCATCACCACCACCCGTCGTGCTGTCGGAGTTCTCCCTCAACTTCTCCTCTCCCCTTGCTGGATCATGATGGAGGAGACGTCCCCGGGCTGTACGTGTGTTGAACGCGGAGGCGCCATTGTTCGGCGCTTAGATCGGAATCGACCGTGATCTGAATCATTGCGTGTACGACTCCACCAACCGCATTCTTGTAACGCTTCCGCTTAGCGATCTTCAAGGGTATGAAGATGCACTCCCTCTCTCTTGTTGCTAGTATATCCTAGATTGATCTTGGTGACACGTAGGAAAATTTTGAATTAGTGCTACGTTCCCCAACAGTGACATCATGAGCTAGGTCTATGCGTAGATTCTATGCACGAGTAGAACACAAAGCAGTTGTGGGCAATGATTTGTTCAATATGCTTACTGTTACTAGTCTTATCTTGATCTGGCGGCGTTGTGGGATGAAGCGGCCGGGACCGACTTTACACGTACGCTTATGTGATACTGGTTCCACCGACTGACATGCACTTGATGCATAAGGTGGCTGGCGGGTGTCTGTCTCTCCCACTTTAGTCGGATCAGATTCGATGAAAAGTGTCCTTATGAAGGGTAAATAGCAATTGGCATATCACCGTTGTGGTTTTGCGTAGGTAAGAAACGTTCTTGCTAGAAACCCATAGCAGCCACGTAAAACATGCAACAACAATTAGAGGACGTCTAACTTGTTTTCGCAGGGTATGCTATGTTGTGTGATATGGCCAAAAGGATGTGATGAATGATATATGTGATGTATGAGATTGATCATGTTCTTGTAATAGGAATCACGACTTGCATGTCGATGAGTATGACAACCGGTAGGAGCCATAGGAGTTGTCTTAAAATATTTATGACCTGCGTGTCAATGAAAATGCCATGTAATTATTTTACTTTATTGCTAACCGTTAGCTATAGTAGTAGAAGTAATAGTTGGCGAGAAAACTTCATGAAGACACGATGATGGAGATCATGATAATGGAGAACATGGGGTCATGCCGGTGACGATGGTGTTCATGCCGCGCCTCGAATATGGAGATCAAAGGCGCAAGATGATATTGGCCATATCATGTCGCTTTATGATTTGCATGTGATTTTTGTCATGTTTACATCTTATTTTCTTAGAACGATGGTAGCATAAATAAGATGATCCCTCACTAAAATTTCAAGAAAGTGTTCCCCCTAATTGTGCACTGTTGCGAAGGTTCGTTGTTTCGAAGCACCACATGATGATCGGGTGTGATATATTCTAACATTCACATACAATGGGTGTAAGCCAGATTTACACATGCGAAACACTTATGTTGACTTGACGAGCCTAGCATGTACAAACATGGCCTCAGAACACTAGAGACCAAAAGGTCGAACATGAGTCGTATAGTAGATATGATCAACATGAAGATGTTCACCGATGATGACTAGTCCGTCTCACGTGATGATCGGACATGGCCTAGTTGACTCGGATCATGTATCACTTAGATGACTAGAGGGATGTCTATCTAAGTGGGAGTTCATTAAATAATCAGATGAACTTAATTATCATGAACATAGTCAAAAGGTCTTTGCAAATTATGTCGTAGCTTACACTTTAGTTCTACTATTTAATATATGTTCCTAGAGAAAATTTAGTTGAAAGTTGATAGTAGAAATTATGCGGACTGGGTCCATCAACCGAGGATTATCCTCATTGCTGCGCAGAAGGCTTATGTCCTTAATGCACCGCTCGGTGTGCTGAACCTCGAGCATCGTCTGTAGATGTTGGGAAACATCTAACATACGCGTTTTGATGACTACGTGATAGTTCAGTGTGTAATGCTAATGGTTTAGAATTGTGGCACCAAAGACGTTTTTGAAATGTCGTAGAACATATGAGATGTTCCAAAGACTGAAATTGGGATTTCATACTAGTGCCCACGTCAAGAGGTTTGAGACCTCTGACAAGTTTCTTGAGCCTGCAAACTAAGGGAGAAAAGCTCAATCGTTGAGCATGTGCTCAGATTTTCTGATTACTACAATCGCTTGAATCGAGTGGGAGTTAATCTTCCAGATGAGATAGTGATGGTTCTCCATAGTCACTGCCACCAAGCTATTAGAGCTTCGCAATGAATTATAACATATCAGGGATAGACATGATGATCCTTGAGCAACTCGCGATGTTTGACACCGCGAAAGTAGAAATCAAGTAGGAGCATCAATTGTTGATGGTTAAACCACTAGTTTCAAGAAGGGCAAGGGAAAGAAGGGATACTTCATGAAACGGCAAATCAGTTGCTGCTCTAGTGAAGAAACCCAAGGTTGAACCCAAACCCGAGACTAAGTGCTTCTGTAATGAGGGGAATGGTCACTGAAGCAGAACTGCCCTAGATACTTGGTAGATGAGAAGGCTGGCCAGGTCGACAGAGGTATTTTGAATATACGTTATATTATTATGTACTTTACTAGTACTCCTAGTAGCACCAGGGTAAAAAATACCGGTTCGGTTGCTAAGTGTTAGTAACTCGAAATAACAGGCTGCAGAGACTAGCTAAAGGTGAGATGACGATATGTGTTGGAAGTGTTTCCAAGGTTGATGTGATCAAACATCGCACGCTCCCTCTACCATCGGGATTGGTGTTAAACCTAAATAATTGTTATTTGGTGTTTGCGTTGAGCATAGACATGATTGGATTATGTTTATCGCAATACGGTTATTCATTTAAGGAGAATAATGGTTACTCTGTTTATTTGAATAATACCTTCAATGGTCTTGCACCTAAAATGAATGGTTTATTGAATCTCGATCGTAGTGATACACATGTTCATGCCAAAAGATATAAGATAGTAATGATAGTACCACATACTTGTGGCACTGCCATTTGAGTCATGTTGGTATAAAACGCATGAAGAAGCTCCATGTTGATGGATCTTTGGACTCACTCGTTTTTGAAAAGATTGAGACATGCGAACCATGTCTATTGGTAGATATGCATGAAGAAACTCCATACAGATGGATTGTTTGGACTCACTTGATTTTTAATCACTTGAGACATGCAAATCATACCACATAGGCAAGATGACTGAAAGGCCTCGTTTTCAGTAAGATGGAACAAGAAAGCAACTTGTTGGAAGTAATACATTTTGATGTGTGCAGTCCAATGAGTGCTGAGACACGCAGTGGATATCGTTATTTTCTTACTTCACAGATGATTTGAGTAGATGCTGAGTATATTTACTTGATGAAACACAAGTCTGAATTATTGAAAGGTTTAAGTAATTTCAGAGTGAAGTTGAAGATCGTCGTGACAAGATGATAAAATGTCTATGATATGATCATAGAGATAAATATCTGAGTTACGAGTTTGGCACACAATTAAGACATTGTGGAAATTGTTTCACAACTAATACCGCCTGGAACACCATAGTGTGATGGTGTGTCCGAACATCATAACTACACCCTATTGGATATGGTGCATACCATGATGTCTCTTATCGAATTACCACTATCGTTTATGGGTTAGGCATTAGAGACAACCACATTCACTTTAAATAGGGCACCACGCAATTCCGTTGAGACGAAACCGTATGAACTATGGTTTAGAAAAACCTAAGCTGTCGTTTCTTAAAAGTTTGGGGCTGCGACGCCTGTGTGAAAAAGTTTCAGGCTGATAAGCTCGAACCCAAAGCGGATAAATGCATCTTCATAGAATACCCAAAACAGTTGGGTATACCTCCTATTTCAGATCTGAAAGCAAAAGTGATTGTTTCTAGAAACGGGTCCTTTCTCGAGGAAATTTTTTTCTCGAACGAATTGAGTGGGTGGATGATGGGGACTTGATGAGGTTATTGAACCGTCACTTCAACTAGTGTGTAGCAGGGCACAGGAAGTTGTTCCTGTGGCACCTACACCAATTGAAGTGGAAGCTTATGATAGTGATCATGAAACTTCAGATCAAGTCACTACCAAACCTCATAGGTCGACAAGGATGCGTACTACTTCAGAGTGGTACATAATCCTGTCTTGGAAGTCATGTTGCTAGACAACAATGAACCTACGAGCTATGGAGAAGCGATGGTGGGCCCAAATTTCGATGAATGGCTCGAGGCCATAAAATCTGAGAGAGGATCCATGTATAAAAACAAAGTATAGACTTTGGAAGAACTACTTGATGGTCGTAAGGCTGTTGGGTGCAGATGAATTTTAAAAGGAAGACGGAAAATGATGGTAAGTGTCACCATTAAGAAAGCTCGACTTGTCGTTAAGATGTTTTCCGACAAGTTCAAGGAGTTGACTACGATGAGACTTTCTCACTCGTAGCGATTGTAAGAGTCTGTTGGAATTATGTTAGCAGTTACTGCACTATTTATGAAATCTTGCAGATAGGATGTCAAAACATTGTTTCCTCAACGATTTTCTTGAGGAAAGGTTGTATGTGATACAACCAGAAGGTTTTGTCAATCCTGAAAGATGCTAACAAGTATGTAAAGCTCCAGCAATACTTCTAAGGACTGGAGTAAGCATCTCGGAGTTGGAATGTACACTTTGATGAGATGATCAAAGATTTTGGGTTTATACAAAGTTTATGAGAAACTTGTATTTCCAAAGAAGTGAGTGGGAGCACTATAGAATTTTTGATGAGTATATGTTGTTAACATATTGTTGATCAGAAATGATGTAGAATTTCTGGAAAGCATACATGGTTATTTGAAAAGTGTTTTTCAATGGAAAACCTGGATTAAGCTACTTGAACATTGAGCATCAAGATCTATAAGGATAGATCAAAAACGCTTAATAGTACTTTCAAATGAATACATACCGTGACAAGATTTTGAAGGAGTTCAAAATAGATCAGCAAAGAAGGAGTTCTTGGCTGTATTACAAGGTGTGAGTATTGAGTAAGACTCAAGACCTGACCACGGTAGAAGAGAGAGAAAGGACGAAGGTCGTCCCCTATGCTTTAGACGTAGGCTCTACAGTATGCTATGTTGTGTACCGCACGTGAAGTGTGCCTTGCCATGAGTCAGTCAAGGGGTACAAGAGTGATCCAGGAATGGATCACATGACAGCGGTCAAACTTATCCTTAGTAACTAGTGGACTAAGTAATTTTCTTGATTATGGAGGTGGTAAAAGAGTTCATCGTAAAGGGTTACGTCGATGCAAACTTTGACACTAATCCAGATGACTCTGAGTAGTAAACCGGATTCGTATAGTAGAGCAGTTATTTGGAATAGCTCCAAGTAGCAAGTGGTAGCTGCATCTACAAGATGACATAGAGATTTGTAAAGCACACATGGATCTGAAAGGTTCAGACCCATTGACTAATAAACCTCTTTCGCAAGCGAGATATGAACAAACCCCAGGGGTGTTGGATTCATTACAATCACATAATGATGTGAACTAGATTATTGACTCTAGTGCAAGTGGGAGACTGTTGGAAATATGCCCTAGAGGCAATAATAAAATGGTTATTATTGTATTTCCTTGTTCATGATAATTGCCTATTGTTCATGCTATAATTGTATTAACTGGAAACCGTAATACATGTGTGAAGACATAGACCACAACATGTTCCTAGTAAGCCTCTAGTTGACTAGCTCATTGATCAATAGATGGTTATGGTTTCCTGACCATTGACATTGGATGTCGTTGATAACGGGATCACATCATCAGGAGAATGATGTGATGGACAAGACCCAATCCAAAGCATAGCACAAGATCATATAGTTCGTCTGCTAAAGCTTTTCTAATGTCAAGTATCATTTCCTTAGACCATGAGATTGTGCAACTCCCGGATACCGTAGGAATGCTTTGGGTGTGCCAAACGTCACAACGTAACTGGGTGGCTACAAAGGCACACTACGGGTAGCTCTGAAAGTGTCTGTTGAGTTGGCACGAATCGAGACTAGGATTTGTCACTCCGTGTGATGGAGAGGTATCTCTGGGCCCGCTCGGTAATGCATCATCATAATGAGCTCAATGTGACTAATGAGTTAGCCATGGTATCATGTGTTACAGAACGAGTAAAGAGACTTGCCGGTAAAGAGATTGAACGAGGTATGGGGATACCGACGATCGAATCTCGGGCAAGTAACATACCGATAGACAAAGGGAATTGTATACAGGATTGATGGAATCCCCGACATCGTGGTTCATCCGATGAGATCATCGTGGAACATGTGGGAGCCAATATGGGTATCCAGATCCCGCTATTGGTTATTGGCCGGAGAGATGTCTCGGTCATGTCTGCATGGTTCCCGAACCCGCAGGGTCTACACACATAAGGTTCGGTGACGCTAGAGTTGTTATGGGAAATAGTATGTGGTTATCGAAGGTTGTTCGGAGTCCCAGATGAGATCCCGGACATGACAAGGAGTTCCGGAATGGTCCGGAGGTGAAGATCGATATATTGGACGAAGGTATTGGAGTCCGGAATTGTTCCGAGGGTACCGGGTGACGACCAGCGTGTCCGAAAGAGGTTTCGGAGGCCCCAACAAGTGTTGGGGGGCCTTATGGGCCAAGGGGAGGGGGCACATCAGCCCACTAAGGGGCTGAGCGCCCCTCCCACCCCATCTCACGTAACTTGGAGAGGTGGGGGCGCCTCCCCTAGGGCCGCCACCCCTCCTGGCTTGGGGGGCAAGTTTCCTAGGGGTGGGGGCGCCCAAACCCATCTAGGGTTTTCCCTGTGGCCCCCTCCCCTCCCCTAGGGAACCCTAGGGTGCCTCCTCCACCCCCTTCCCCCTATATATAGTGAGGGAGAGAGAGGGCAGCCGCACCCTTCCCTTGGCGCAGCCCCCCCTCTCCTACACCTCCTCCTCCTCCTCCGTAGCGCTTGGCGAAGCCCTGCCGGAGAACCACGATCTCCATCACCACCACGCCATCGTGTTGTCAGAGTTCTCCCTCAACTTCTCCTCTCCCCTTGCTGGATCAAGAAGGAGGAGACGTCACCGGGCTGTACGTGTGTTGAACACGGAGGCGCCGTTTTTCAGCGCTTAGAACGGAATCGACCGCGATCTAAATCGCTGCGTGTACGACTCCACCAACCGCGTTCTTGTAATGCTTCTGCTTAGCGATCTTCAAGGGTATGAAGATGCACTCCCTCTCTCTCGTTGCTAGTATCTCCTAGATTGATCTTGGTGACACGTAGGAAAATTTTGAATTAGTGCTACGTTCCCCAACACTGACATCATAGTTCATCCGATGAGATCATCGTGGAACATGTGGGAACCAACATGGGTATCCAGATCCTGCTATTGGTTATTGGCAAGAGAGATGTCTCGGTCATGGCTCCATGATTCCCGAACCCGTAGGGTCTACACACTTAAGGTTCGGTGACGCTAGAGTTGTTATGGGAAATAGTATGCAGTTACCGAATGTTGTTCGGAGTCCTGGATGAGATCCCGGACATCACTAGGAGTTCCAGGATGGTCCGGAGGTGAAGATGTATATATGGGAAGTCATCATACGGTCACCGGAAGTGTTCGGGGGTTTATCGGTATTGTACAGGGACCACCGAAGGCGTTCCAGGGGTCCACCGGGAGGGTCCACCTGCCCCGGAGGGCCCTATGGGCTGTATGTGGAAGGTAACCAGCCCCTTAGTGGGCTAGGCGCCATCCCCCTAGGGCCCATGAACCTAGGGTTGGGGGGACCCTAAAGGGGGCGCCCCCCTTGGCTTGGGGGGCAAGCCCCCTCTCCTTGGCCGCCGCCCCCTCTAGATCTCATCTAGAGGGGCTGCCCCCGTCCCCCTTCGCCCTATAAATAGAGGGGTGGAGGGAGGGAGAAGCACCACATCCAAGGCGCAGCCCTCCCCCTCTCCAACACCCCCTCCTCCTCCGTTGAGCTTGGCGAAGCCCTATCGAAGAACTGCAAGCTCCACCACCACGCCGTCGTGCTGCCGGAGCTCTTCCCCAACTTCTCCTTCCCCCTTGCTGGATCAAGAAGGAGGAGACGTCCCCGGGCTGTACATGTGTTGAACGCGGAGGCGCCATTGTTCGGCGCTTAGATCGGAATCAACTGCGATCTGAATCGCTGTGAGTACAACTCCTCCATCCATGTTCTTGTAACGCTTCCGCATCGCAATCTTCAAGGGTATGAAGATGCACTCCCCTCTCTCTCGTTGCTAGTCTCTCCATAGATTGATCTTGGTGATGCGTAGAAATTTTTAATTTCTGCAATGATCCCCAACAGTGGCATCATGAGCTAGGTCTATGCGTAGTTTCTATGCACGAGTAGAACACAAGTTGTTGTGGGCATCGATTTTGTCAATTTACTTGACGTTACTAGTCTTATCTTGATTCAGCGGCATCGTGGGATGAAGCGGCCCAGACAGACCTTACACGTACGCTTACATGAGACATGTTCCACCGACTGACATGCACTAGTTGCATAAGGTGGCTAGCGGGTGTCTGTCTCTCCCACTTTAGTCGGATTGGATTCGATGAAAAGGGTCCTTGAGGGAGTCCTGGATTAGGGGGTCTCCAGACTATATCCTTTGGCCCGACTGTTGGACTATGAAGATACAAGATTGAAGACTTCCTCCCGTGTTCGGATGTGACTCTCCTTGGCGTGGATGGCAAGCTAGGCAATACGGATATGTAGATCTCCTCCCTTGTAACCGACTCTGTGTAACCCTAGCCTCCTCCGGTGTCTATATAAACCGGAGGGTTTAGTCCGTAGGACAACATACAATCATACCATAGGCTAGCTTCTAGGGTTTAGCCTCTACGATCTCATGGTAGATCAACTCTTGTAATACTCATATCATCAAGAACAATCAAGCAGGACATAGGGTATTACCTCCATCAAGAGGGCCCGAACTTGGGTAAACATCGTGTCCCCTGCCTCCTGTTACCATCCGCCTTAGACGCATAGTTCGGGACCCCCTACCCGAGATCCGCCAGTTTTGACACCGACATTGGTGCTTTCATTGAGAGTTCCACTGTGTCGTCATCGTAAGGCTTGATGGCTCTTTCGATCATCGGTAGCGATGCAGTCCAGGGTGAGGTTTTCCTCCCCGGACAGATCTTTGTATTCGGCGGCTTCGCACTGCGGGCCAATTCACTTGGCCATCTTGAGCAGATCGAGAGCTACACCCCTGGCCGTCAGGTCAGATTCGGAAACTTAAACTACACTGCCGACATCCATAGAGACTTGATCTTTGACGGATTCGAGCCCGTGTCAGGTGCGCCGCATGGTCACGACGAGCATGGCGTAACTCTGCCGTCGGACAGTATTCGGGAGATCGCATCTGCAACTACTCCGGCTGTCAATCCGGAGCAAATCGCGCCATTCGAGAGCGGAGGAATAGACCCCGCCATGGAGGCTGTACTTTCAGTGGCGATAGAGCCGGATACTGACTTCACCCCTAACGAGGGCCGTGTCGCCGAACCACTGGACTCGTCTCCGTCCACAGACTCCGAGCCGCCTGCATTCCGCGCCCATCGAATCCGACTAGGCGCCGATCATGGAGTTCACCTCCGTGGATATCTTTCAGCACTCGCATTTCAGCGATGTGCTAAATTTATTAAGGTCTCTCTCCTTGTCAGGAGAACCTTGGCCGAACTATGTCCGACTAGAATGGGATGCGGACGACGAAGAAATTCGCTGCCCACCCACCACCCACTTAGTAGCCACTGTCGACGATTTAACCGACATGCTCGACTTCGACTTCGAAGACATCAATGGTATGGACAACGATGTAGGAGACGAACAGGAACCACTGCCCACAGCGTGCTGGACCGCCACCTCATCATGTCATATATACATGGTGGACACCCCCAAAGAAGTCAATGGCGACGAGACAACAGAGGAAGACCCCTCCAAGAAGCAACCCAAGCGCTGACGTCAGCGGCGCCACTCTAAGTACCGCCATAGCAAAAGTAGTGATACCGGCACAAGAGACAATAACACTCCGGATAGTGCCGAAGACAACAATAATCCCCTCCAGCACGATTTAGAGCAGGAGGGTGAACAAGCTAGCCCTCCAGAGCGGGCAGCAGATGGAGAATCGGAGGAGGACAATTACATGCCTCCCTCTGAAGACGAGGTAAGCCTTGACGACGATGAATTTATCGTGCCTGAGGATCCCGTCGAGCAAGAGCGCTTCAAGTGCCGGCTTATGGCCACATCAAATAGCCTGAAGAAAAAGCAACAACAACTTCAAGCTGATCAAGATCTGCTAGCAGACAGATGGACCGAAGTCCTTGCGGCCGAGGAATACGAACTCGAGCGCCCCTCCAAGAATTACCCAAAGCGCAGGTTGCTACCCCACCTCGAGGATGAAGCATTGAAACCTGCATCACCAGTGTACGATGCGGCTAACCGGCCACCTCATGGCCGAGCCAGATAGGCATTTTGGCCTGAAGTTCAGCCTGCACCCCGCCGCCACTCAAACAGAAATACCAAGGCCCGGGGCAACACACGGGACCAGTGAGACGTGTTGGAAAACAAGGCAAAACATGCAAGATCGATCTACGGATCACGGGGGCATGCACCAATACGCGACGATGATCGTCACACCGGATACACTAAAAGCAAATCCGGCCGAGCCGGACTTGGCAGACAAGACTCGTATGAACCGCGTCGTGATATAGCCCGGCACAAAGGCACCGCACACCCCTTATGCTTCACTGATAAAGTAATGGATCATGAATTCCTAGAAGGGTTTAAACCCGTAGACATCGAATCATACGATGGTACTACAGACCCCGCCGTATGGATAGAAGACTTCTTCCTCCACATTCCCGCGGGGATGACCTACATGCCATCAAGTATCTCCCGCTCAAACTCAAAGGGCCGGCTTGGCATTGGCTCAATAGATTGCCAGCAAACTCCATAGGAAGTTGGGAGAACCTGGCCGAGGCATTCCTGGACAATTTCCAGGGCACTTACGTGCGACCGCCGGACGCTGACGACTTAAGTCATATAACTCAGCAGCCAAGGGAATCGGCCAGGAAATTCTGGACCTGGTTCCTAACCAAGAAGAACCAAATTGTCGACTATCCGGATGCAGAGGCCTTAGAGGCATTTAAGCATAATATCCGTGACGAATGGCTCGCCCGGCACCTCGGCCAAGAGAAGCCAAAATCCATGGCAGCCCTCACGACACTTATGACCCGCTTTTGTGCGGGCAAAGATAGCTGGTTGGCTCGTAGTACCAATACAGCAAGCAAACCTGGTATATCACAAGCCAGGGATAGCAACGGAAAACCACGACGCAACAAACACAAGCGCCGCAAATATGGTGAAAACGCCAAAAATACGACAGTTAATGCCGGGTTCAGGGGCTCAACGTCCGGTCAAGCGTTTGCTCGATTCAACGCGGTGCCGCATTATGCCTACTGTAAGATCAAAATGCCCGGTCCACGTGGCGTCATCACGGTTCATGGCAAGGACGAATCTTCCTTCGGCACCAACAAATACATCACTGCCTTAGCAGCAGGAACAATGAACATCACCTTGCAGCCGAACCTCGAGTCGACGCCCAGGCCCCCGGACACCATCAAGGGGCTCCGAACTACTTCGCGGAAGGATACCCCGGCTCATCCAGAGCTCAACTAAACACTCCAGCGAAGGCCATGACAGGCCGAACTCAGCGGTTCAACTGCCCTCCGGCACGCAACCATTTCTTATATTTCCTTCACAGGTTCACCTTTACACCGACCAGGACGGACTCCATAGAGGCAGCTCAAACGCGTCAGGGGATCCTTAGACATTCCCCGCAACGAACGTCCGGCTAAAATACGGATCCACACTCAACCTCTTCCCCCTGGTCACAGCAGGTTCTGCTATCACAACTCCTTTTTCATCTCATTACTTGTACCCATATGATAGACGTATTATTCAAATACAACATGTGAATTTATATGACGCTTACCTGATGTTTATTTCTTATCAAAATCATTTCGTCAAATGGCATCCGTACACAGCGATATGCCTTAAATATGCCAGGGGCTTCATTTTTCCCATAACACGGCAATAAAAGTCCGAACACCTTCATGGAAGTTCGGCACCCCGAACTTATAACATTATATGCATCAGCTCCAAATCATGTCTTGGGTCAATAGTTGGGTTTGCCCGGCTCCCATGTTTTGGTACCTTACGTTCCGCTATATCGGCTAAGGTAGCACTGGGAGAACTACTGCGATTGTGTCCCGATTCTTCCGGATGAGCACCTCAGTAGAGAAAGCCGAAAATTGACTGTCATGATACGGCGAGAGTTGGTCAGATGTTCGAGCGGTCACAAAATCTTTAAGGATTCCTCCTGCATAATGCCATAACCAATGCAGCGTGCGATGGATCGGCTTTTTCTCCGACCAGGCGCTTATGGAGCCCCTAGTACGGTCTTCCGAACACAAGGGGCTGCGCCGACCATACTAAAGCTCCTATGGCTAAGTGAGAGTGATAAAGCCCTATAGTCCGATTGCCTCGTTCGTGAGCACCTCCCTCGGAGGACCCAAAACTGGGATAAAGAGTGCTCAGGTTTATCCCGAACACCCCTGTACTTCTTACGTGGGGGCAGAAGCCGACAACTTGGCCAACTCTCAGCCTTAACATACAAAGACCGCACAGGAGGGTAAACTTTCATATAACAGGCGACATATAAACGACCTTGTTCAAACATTACAAAGGACAACATGATCGGCATTCATGGAAATATAATGTCCTTGGTACATAGCTCCGCTGCAAGGTAGGATCCTTTCAGGACACTCTTATAATATAATTCGGGCTTGCGGTGCTCCTTCCCCTCCGGCGGTCCCTCGGTCACTAGCTTCGGCATCCATCTTCCCCTAGTGCACCTTTGCAAGGGCGAAGGCCATTCATGCTCCTTCTATACAGATCGACCACTTGATGAAGTCAAGTCGAGGGCACGTGCTTACAAGCCGCCTCACGAGCCCAAAGTAGCTGCTTGGAATCGACTCGGCAGGCCATAGCCGGATAACCGTATCTTTCATGGCTAGTTCCGCCACCTTATGCAGTTCGATCAGCTGTTTCAGTTGATAGGCAAAAGGCACCGGATAATTCGGTGCCAAATACTGCGACCAAAAGAGCTGATCGGCAATGTTCCTTCCTTCGTCTCGGTAGAATTGAGAGGCATTTGATATACTATGAGGTAGCTCGGCAAATACACCTGAGAAGTTCGGATTCACAATCAGAAACATAGTTTTCCCTTCAAATACTTGCTTTACATGGGAAAAGCCTTACCCGTCGCGATCTTCTTTGCCTCTTGGATCCCCTACAGGGCGCTTTGGGTTTCCACCCAGGCATCTCTCACGGCTTGACACGCCTTGGTGAGTTCGGACTCTTTCTCTGCTAAACTCTGCTCCAAGGCCTCGCATTTACTTATGGCCTCTTGCAGCTCCTGCTCAGCTTTAATAACTCTGGCTTTGTGTTTCTCATGAAGAGTCCGCTCCATGGCCGCCTTTTTCTCGGCGTCGGCAACGACCCTTTTAAGGGCCTCGACTTTGGTCATAACCTCTAGCACAAATTATGCGGCTTATTTCATACTGAACATTTATTTCACAATAAATGCCCGCAACGCTTGTGCATACCTTGTTTATCCTCAACTACATTTTTACTTGGCTAATTTCTTCTATGGCCCGCTCTAGACATTGATTCAGTCCGGAGATCTCCGTAGTACGAGAGGTAGCAGCCGATACAGGTATCTGCTTGGAACATAAGAGAAATCAATATCACTCAACGAGTCTTCCTGTGATCATCAATGCGATCCCCTGTCTGGTTCCTTCTTTCACCGAACAGGGTATCAGGGGATACTATCTATACTATGACACTCTTCGGCAACTTATAAAACATACCTCAAAGCCTCTTATAAGGCTGATACAGGCTTCGTTCAGTCCACTCTCGGTTGACTGAATCTTCTCAATCACCGCACCCATAAGGGCACGGTGTTCGTCAACAATGGAGGCATCCTGTAACGCCACCAACAAAGCATCCGACACCTCTGGATGGACAGAGGTTGCCGGCGGAACAGGCACGCTCCCTCTAGCTGAAGGAGGCTGCCTTCTTGATTCTGGAGCCGTATAAACCTCTGGAATCGCATCCGGTGAGGAGCCGAACTCAAGGTCGCCCCCGCCGTCAAACCCTATGGGAATCTTTTCCCCCACGTGTCCGGCCCCTACGGTTTGACCTCCAGGCGCCGCCTTCACGGTTTCTTCCTTTCCTCCTTGGCCGAGGTCCTCCTGGGACGAAGCCTCGGTGTTATGTACCTGTTTGGAGGAAGGAGCCTTTTGGGGCGTCCCACTCTCCATAGCACTCGAGCTCAACAGGTCCTCTGATGAGGATTGTTTGGCACGGGACCTCACCGGACTACCAAAAAATATGGCCTAAGGTCAAAATACTAAACCGCAATGAGTCCGGACGCTTAAACGTACTCGGATTTTATATACTTACAAGTTGAACAGGGGTTGGGCCCTGGGATCCCATGCCAGGTCGCTGTCGGCGGCGGCAGTGGACTCCTCCAGAAGAGAAGCCCTTCCCCTTTTGGGAAGTTCGGCCTCCAAGGGTGTGGAGGCCGTCCTCTTCCTCCTTCCCCCCGCAGGGGATTCATCTTCCTCCTCCTTTTTATCCTCTTCGGAGGCGGAATGGGCATCAGAGCCTTCGGGTATTATGTCCGAAGTGCCGCGACGACGGAGGCCGCCCCGGGTCTTTTTGGCCTCCTTCTCGGCCGTCTTCTTTGGCACCTTGCAGGGCGCCGGGACCATCATCTTCGTCAGAAGTGGGATGGCCGGGTCTTCGGGTAGCGGGACCGGACAATGGATCCGCTCCGCCTTCTTCATCCAGCTCTGGGGGAGTTGAATAAACATGCGTTAAGCGCTTCCTTTGGGTCATGCGGATGGAAAAGTCTGATAAACTCACCGAACTTGCAGGGCGGGACAGTTGGTAACCGCGGTCTTCGGCGGAGTCCGGCCATGATTTGCTAGACTTGAAAAGCACCTTCAAATGTCCTCGTGCAAGGAGCCGAAGAACCTTCGCAAAGTTTGGTGCCTAGACGGATCGAAATCCCATAGATTTCAAGTCCGGTGTTGACAAGGCAGTATCCGGCGGACTAACATCACCTGGACTACGTTGACAAGTTCAACGTTCTTATCTCCCATATCTTTAACGCGCATCTGAAGCACCGACAGTTCGTCGGATGAGGACCAGTCCAGGCCTTTCTTGACCTAGGATGTAAGCCGCAGAGGGGCGCCGAATCAAAACTCGGGAGAGGCGGCCCATTCCTTGCTGCACGGCTCAGTGATGTAAAACCACTACTATTGCCACTTCTTGACAGAATCATTAAAGGTTCCCGTTGGCCATATAATGTTGGGCATCTTGCTCACCATAGCGCCCCCGCACTCGGCGTGCTCACCGCCCACCACCTTGGGCTTCACATTGAAAACCTTCAGCCATAAACCGAAGTGCGGCAAAATGCGGAGGAAAGCCTTGCACACGACAATAAATGTCGATATGTTGAGGAAGGAATTAGGGGACAGATCATGAAGATCAATCCCATAATAGTACATGATGCCGCGAACGAACGGGTGGAGGGGAAATCCTAGCCCGCAGACAAAATGAGGGAGGAATACAACCCTCTCATGGGGGTCTGGTGTAGGGACGATCTGTCCCGCAGTCGGTAGACGGTGGCTGATTTTCTTGGCCAGATACCCGGCCTCCTGAAACTTTTTGATATCCTTCTCTCGGACAGTAGAGGCCATCCATTTGCCTCTTGCTCCGGATCCGGACATCTTTGGAAGGCCTTTTGTGGGCAGAGAAGATGAACGCTTGGGCGCTGGAGCCTGAGCAGAAGGGAATACATCGGGAAGAAGGCGTGGGTGAAAAGAATGAATCCTTGTCCCTTTATAAGGGCAGAAGAGGCGGTGTGCCTCCCCACTCACCTGGTAAAACCTCTTATTCCCCAAGTGTCGTAATTGATGGCGCGGTTGGGTTACCCGCATCCGTATTGATGAGAATCTCATAATAAAGGGGAACACGATCTCTACTTTGACAAGACGTGTCAAGAAAACCGCCTCGCGATATGTGCGGTGCTGGTTGAGAAAAACGGTTCGAATAATGACCAGGCCATGGCGTGATGTCATGCTATCAAAATGTGTCAATAGATTAGATTTGTGGAAATATTATTCTCTCTACGGTGGTATGTGGAACTTGTTTTGCAGAGCCGGACACTATCCTTGTGTTCAAAATCTTCCATCGAGTATTCGGAGGAGGAACCCGCCTTGTAATGCCGAAGACAAAACTGCGTGCCGGACTCATCGTCATTGAAGCCTGGTTCAGGGGCTACTGACGGAGTCCTGGATTAGGGGGTCTCCGGACAGTCGGACTATATCCTTTGGCCGGACTGTTGGACTATGAATATACAAGATTGAAGACTTCCTCCCGTGTCCGGATGGGACTCTCCTTGGCATGGATGGCAAGCTAGGCAATACGGATATGTAGATGTCCTCCCTTGTAACCGACTCTGTGTAACCCTAGCCCCCTCCAGTGCCTATATAAAGAGGATGAATATCAAGCGTCCTCCACGTGGTCGTTTGGGACTAGCCTAAAATCGAGGAGTTGTACCAACATGCACGATTGGGCTACCCACTTCCATATTGATGAGAATCCCGTAATAAGGGGGACACGATCTCTGCTTCGACAAGACGTGTCAAGAAAACCGCCTCGCAATATGTGCAGTACTGGTTGAGAAAAACAGTTCAAATAATGACCGGGCCATGACATGATGTCATGCTGTCAAAACGTGTCAGCAGATTAGATTTGTGGAAATATTATTCTCTCTACGGTGGTATGTGGAACTTGTTTTGCAGAGCCGGACACTATCCTTGTGTTCAAAATCTTCTATGGAGTATTTGGAGGAGGAACCCGCCTTGCAATGCTGAAGACAAAACTGCGCGCCGGACTCATCGTCATTGAAGCCTGGTTCAGGGGCTACTGAGGGAGTCCTGGATTAGGGGGTCTTCGGACAGCCGGACTATATCCTTTGGCCAGACTGTTGGACTATGAAGATACAAGATTGAAGACTTCGTCTCGTGTCTGGATGGGACTTTCCTTTGCATGGAAGGCAAGCTTGGCAATATGGATATGTAGATCTCCTCCCTTGTAATCGACTCTGTGTAACCCTAGCCCCCTCCGGTGTCTATATAAACCGGAGGGTTTAGTCCGCAGGACAACATACAATCATACCATAGGCTAGCTTCTAGGGTTTAGACTCTACGATCTCATGGTAGATCAACTCTTGTAATACTCATATCATCAAGAACAATCAAGCAGGACGTAGGGTATTACCTCCATCAAGAGGGCCCGAACCTGGGTAAACATCATGTCCCCTGCCTCCTGTTACCATCCGCCTTAGACGCACAGTTCGGGACCCCCTACCCGAGATCCGCCGGTTTTGACACCGACAGTCCTTATGAAGGGTAAATAGAAATTGGCATATCACGTTGTGGTTTTGGCGTAGGTAAGAAACGTTCTTTCTAGAAACCTATAGCAGCCATGTAAAAAAAACTTGCAACAACAATTAGAGGACGTCTAACTTGTTCTTGCAGCATATGCCATGTGATGTGATATGGCCAAAAGGATGTGATGAATGATATATGTGATGTATGAGATTGAATCATGTTCTTGTAATAGGAATCACGACTTGCATGTTGATGAGTATGACAATCGACAGGAGCCATATGAGTTGTCTTAATTTATTGTGTGACCTGCGTGTCACTGAAAACGCCATGTAATTACTTTACTTTATTGCTAACCGTTAGCTATAGTAGTAGAAGTAACAGTTGGCGAGACAACTTCATGAAGACACGATGATGGAGATCATGATGATGGAGATCATCGTGTCATGCTGGTGACAATGATGACCATGGCGCCCCAAAGATGGAGATCAAAAGGAGCAAAATGATATTGGCCATATCATGTCACTATTTGATTGCATGTGATGTTTATCATGTTTTTACATCTTATTTGCTTAGAATGACGGTAGCTTAAATAAGATGATCCCTTGCAATAATTTCAAGAAAGTGTTCCCCCTAACTGTGCACCATTGCTAAGGTCCGTTGTTCCGAAGCACCATGTGATGATCGGGTGTGATAGGTTCTAACGTTCACATACAACGGGTGTAAGCCAGATTTACACACGCAATACACTTAAGTTGACTTGACGAGCCTAGCATGTACAGACATGACCTTGGAACATGGAAGACCGAAAGGTTGAACATGAGTCGTATAGAAGATACGATCAACATGAAGATGTTCACCGATGATGACTAGTCCATCTCACGCGATGATCGGACACGGCCTAGTTGACTCGGATCATGTATCACTTAGATGACTAGAGGGATGTCTATCTGAGTGGGAGTTCATTAAATAATTTGATTAGATGAACTTAATTATCATGAACATAGTCTAAAAAAAATCTTTGCAATATGTCTTGTAGATCAATGGCCCATGCTAAAGTTGCCCTCAACTTCAATGCGTTCCTAGAGAAAACCAAGCTGAAAGACGATGGTAGCAACTACACGGACTGGGTCTGTAACCTGAGGATTATCCTCATAGATGCCAAGAAAGCATATGTCCTTGAAGCACCGCTAGGTGAAGCACCTGTTTTCCCAGCAACTCAAGACGTTATGAACGCCTGTCAGTCGTGTAGTGATGATTACTCCCTGGTTCAGTGCGGCATGCTTTACAACTTAGAACCGAGGCTCCAAAAGCGTTTTGAGCAGCACAGAGCATATGAGATGTTCCAAGAGCTGAAAATGGTTTTCCAAGCTCATGCCCGGGTCGAGAGATATGAAGTCTCCGACAAGTTCTATAGTTGTAAGATGGAGGAGAATAGTTTTGTCAGCGAGCACATACTCAAAATGTCTGGGTTGCACAACCGCTTGTCTCAGCTGGGAGTTAATCTCCCGGATGACGCGGTCGTTGACAGAATCCTTCAGTCGCTCCCGCCTAGCTACAAGAGCTTTGTGACGAATTTCAATATGCAGGGGATGGAGAAAACCATTCCTGAGGTATATTCAATGCTAAAATCAGCGGAGGTGGAGATCAAAATGGAACATAAAAAAACCACTAGTTTCAAGAAAGGCAAGGTTAAGAAGAACTTCAAGAAGGACGACAAGGGAGTTGCCGCACCCGGTAAGCCAGTTGCCGGGAAGAAGCCAAAGCATGGACCCAAGTTTGAGACTGAGTGCTTTTGTTGCAAGGGAAACAGTCACTGGAAGCGGAACTGCCCCAAGTACTTAGCGGATAAGAAGGCTGGCAATACCAAAGGTATATATGATATACATGTTATTGATGTGTACCTTACCAGCACTCGTAGTAGCTCCTAGGTACTTGATACCGGTGCGGTTGCTCATATTTGTAACTCAAAATAGGAGCTGCGGAATAAGCAGAGACTGGCGAAGGACGAGGTGATGATGCGCATCAGGAATGGTTCCAAGGTCGATGTGATCGCCGTTGGCACGCTACCTCTACATTTACCCACGGGATTAGTTTTAAACCTCAATAATTGTTATTTAGCGCCAGCTTTGAGCATGAACATTGTATCTGGATCTCGCTTAATGCGAGATGGCTACTCATTTAAATCTGACAATAATGGTTGTTCTATTTATATGAGAGACATGTTTTATGGTCATGCCCTGCTGGTCAATGGTTTATTCTTATTTAATCTCGAACATGATGTTACATAGATTCACAGTATGAATGCCAAAATATGTAAGGTTGATAATGATAGTCCCACATACTTGTGGCACTGCTGCCTTGGTCACATTGGTGTCAAACGCATGAAGAAACTCCATGCAGATGGACTTTTGGAGTCTTTTGATTATGAATCATTTGACACATGCGAACCATGCCTCATGGGCAAAATGACCAAGACTCCGTTCTCCAAAACAATGGAGCAAGCAACCAACTTATTGGAAATCATACATACTGATGTGTGCAGTCCAATGAGCGTTGAGGCTCGCGGTGGTTATCGTTATGTTCTCACCCTCACTGATGACTTAAGTAGATATGGGTATGTCTACTTAATGAAACACCAATCTAAGACCTTTGAAAAGTTCAAGGAATTTCAGAATGAGTTTGAGAATCAACATGATAGGAAAATAAAGTTCTTACGATCAGATCGTGGAGGGGAATATTTGAGTCATGAATTTGGCACACACTTAAGGAAATGTGGAATTGTTTCACAACTCTCGCCGCCTGGAACACCTCAGCGTAATGGTGTGTCCGAATGTCGTAATCGCACTTTATTAGATATGGTGCGATCTATGATGTCTCTTGCCGATCTGCCGCTATCATTTTGGGGTTATGCTTTAGAGACTGCCGCATTCACTTTAAATAGGGCTCCGTCGAAATCCGTTGAGATGACAACGTATGAATTATGGTTTGGGAAGAAACTTAAGCTGTCATTTCTGGAAGTTTGGGGATGCAATGCTTATGTCAAGAAACTTCAACCTGAAAAGCTCGAACCCAAGTCGGAAAGATGCGTCTTCATAGGATACCCTAAGGAAACTATTGGGTATACCTTCTACCTCAGATCCGAAGGCAAGATCTTTGTTGCCAAGAATGGATCCTTTCTACAGAAAGAGTTTCTCTCGAAAGAAGTAACTGGGAGGAAAGTAGAACTTGGTGAAGTACTGCCTCTTGAATTGGAAAGTAGCACAACTCAAGAAAATGTTTCTGTGGTGCCTGCACCGACTAGAGAGGAAGTTAATGATGATGATCAAGGAACTTCGGATCAAGTTACTACTGAACTTCGTAGGTCCACAAGGACACGTTCCACACTAGAATGGTATGGCAACCCTATCCTAGAAATAATGTTGTTAGACAACGGTGAACCTTCGAACTATGAAGAAGCGATGGTGGGCCCAGATTCCAACAAATCGCTTGAAGCCATGAAATCTGAGATATGATCCATGTATGAAAACAAAGTATGGACTTTGACAGACTTGCCCGATGATCGGCGAGCCATAGAAAATAAATGGATCTTTAAGAAGAAGACGGACGCGGATGGCAATGTGACCATCTATAAAGCTCGACTTGTCGCTAAGGGTTATCGACAAGTTCAAGGGGTTGACTACGATGAGACCTTCTCACCCGTAGTGAAGCTGAAGTCCGTCCGAATCATGTTAGCAATTGCCGCATTCTATGATTATGAGATATGGCAAATGGACGTCAAAAAGACATTCTTTAATGGTTTCCTTAAGGAAGAATTGTATATGATGCAACCAGAAGGTTTTGTCGATCCTAAGAATGCTGACAAGGTATGCAAGCTCCATCACTCAATCTATGGGCTGGTGCAAGCATCTCGGAGTTGGAACATTCGCTTTGATGAGATGATCAAAGCGTTTGGGTTTACACAGATTTATGGAGAAGCCTGTGTTTACAAGAAAGTGAGTGGGATATCTGTAGCATTTCTCATATTGTATGTGGATGACATACTATTGATGGGAAATGATATAGAATTCTTGGAAAGCATAAAGGCCTACTTGAATAAGTGTTTTTCAATGAAGGACCTTGGAGAAGCTGCTTACATATTAGGCATCAAGATCTATAGAGATAGATCGATACGCCTCATTGGTCTTTCGCAAAGCACATACCTTGACAAAATATTGAAGAAGTTCAATATGGATCAATCCAAGAAGGGGTTCTTGCCTGTATTGCAAGGTGTGAGATTGAGCACGGCTCAATGCCCGACCACGGCAGAAGATAGAGAAAAGATGAGTGTCATCCCCTATGCCTCGGCCATAGGGTCTATTATGTATGCCATGTTGTGTACCAGACCTGATGTAAACCTTGCCATAAGTTTGGTAGGAAGGTACCAAAGTAATCCCGGCATGGAACACTGGACAGCGGTCAAGAATATCCTGAAGTACCTGAAAAGGACTAAGGATTTGGTTCTCATCTATGGAGTGACGAAGAGCTAGTCGTAAAGGGTTACGTCGATGCTAGCTTCGACACAGATCTGGATGACTCCAAGTCACAAACCGGATACGTGTATATTTTGAATGGTGGGGTGTTGGAAATATGCCCTAGAGGCAATAATAAAAGCATTATTATTATATTTCCTTGTTCATGATAATTGTCTTTATTCATGCTATAATTGTATTATCCAGAAATCGTAATACATGTGTGAATAATAGACACCAACATGTCCCTAGTGAGCCTCTAGTTGACTAGCTCGTTGATTAACAGATAGTCATGGTTTCCTGACTATGGACATTGGATGTCATTGATAACGAGATCACATCATTAGGAGAATGATGTGATGGACAAGACCCAATCCTAAACATAGCTTAAAGATTGTATAGTTCGTTTGCTAGAGTTTTTCCAATGTCAAGTATCCTTTCCTTAAGACCATGAGATCGTGTAACTCCCGGATACCGTAGGAGTGCTTTGGGTGTGCCAAACGTCACAACATAACTGGGTGACTATAAAGGTATACTACGGGTATCTCTAAAAGTGTCTATTGGGTTGACATGGATCAAGACTGGGATTTGTCACTCCGTATGACAGAGAGGTATCACTGGGCCCACTCAGTAATGCATCATCATAATGAGCTCAAAGTAACCAAGTGTCTGGTCACGGGATCATGCATTACGGTACGAGTAAAGTGACTTGCCGGTAACGAGATTGAACGAGGTATTGGGATACCGACGATCGAATCTTGGGCAAGTAACATATCGATTGACAAAGGGAATTGCATACGGGATTGCTTGAATCCTCGACATCGTGGTTCATCCGATGAGATCATCGTGGAGCATGTGGGAGCCAACATGGGTATCCAGATCCCGCTGTTGGTTATTGACCGGAGAGTCGTCTCGGTCATGTCTGCCTATCTCCCGAACCCGTAGGGTCTACACACTTAAGGTTCGGTGACGCTAGGGTTGTGAAGATATGTATATGCAGTAACCTGAATGTTGTTCGGAGTCTCGGATGAGATCCCGGTCGTCACGAGGAGTTCCGGAATGGTCCAGAGGTAAAGAATTATATATAGGAAGTACTATTTCGGCCATCGGGACAAGTTTCGGGGTCACCGGTATTGTACCGGGACCACCGAAAGGGTCCCGGGGGTCCACCGGGTGGGGCCACCTGCCCCGGGGCAACATGGGATGTAGGGGGTGCGCCTTGGCCTATATGGGCCAAGGGAACCAGCCCCAAAATGGCCCATGCGCCTAGGGTTTGGGGGAAACCCTAAAGGGGGGCGCCCCCTTGCTTGGGGGGCAAGCCCCCCACCCCTTGGCCGCCGCCCCCCTAGGAGATTGGATCTCCTAGGGCCGGCTCCCCCCCTTAGACACCCCTATATATAGTGGGGGAGATGGAGGACATGACACCTCAGCCTTTGGCGCCTCCCTCTCCCCTGTTACATCTCTCTCTTGTAGTATAGGCGAAGCCCTGCTACTGTGACGCCCTGCATCCACCACCACGCCGTCATGCTGCTGGGTCTTCATCAACTTCTCCTCTCCCCTTGCTGGATCAAGTAGGAGGAGACGTCACGCTGACCGTACGTGTGTTGAACACGGAGGTGCCGTCCGTTCGGTGCTAGGATCTCCGGTGATTTGGATCACGTCGTGTACGACTACTTCGTCCCCGTTCTTTGAACGCTTCCGCTCGCGATCTACAAAGGTATGTAGATGCATCCGATTACTCGTTGCTAGATGAACTCATAGATGGATCTTGGTGAAGCCGTAGGAAATTTTTTGTTTTCTGCAACGTTCCCCAACAGTGGCATCATGAGCTAGGTCTATGCGTAGTTCTCTTGCACGAGTAGAACACAATTTGTTGTGGGCGTTGATGTTGTCAACTTTCTTGCCGCTACTAGTCTTATCTTGCTTCAACAGTATTGTGGGATGAAGCGGCCCGGACCAACATTACGCGTACGCTTACGTGAGACCGGTTCCACCGACTAACATGCACAAGTTGCATAAGGTGGCTGGCGGGTGTCTGTCTCTCCTACTTTAGTTGGAGCGGATTCGATGAAAAGGGTCCTTATGAAGGGTAAATAGAAGTTGACAAATCACGTTGTGTCTTTCACGTAGGTAAGAAAACGTTCTTGCTAGAACCCTGTTTCAGCCACGTAAAACTTGCAACAACAATTAGAGGACGTCTAACTTGTTTTTGCAGCAAGTGCTTTGTGATATGATATGGCCAAAGTTGTGATGAATGATGAATGATCTATATGTGATGTATGAGATGTTCATGCTATTGTAATAGGAATCACGACTTGCATGTCGATGAGTATGACCACCGACAGGAGCCATAGGAGTTGTCTTTATTTTATATGACCTGCGTGTCATTGAGAAACGCCATGTAAATTACTTTACTTTATTGCTAAACGCGTTAGCCATAGTAGTAGAAGTAATAATTGGCGAGCAACTTCATGGAGACACGATGATGGAGATCATGATGATGGAGATCATGGTGTCATGCCGGTGACAAGATGATCATGGAGCCCCAAGATGGAGATCAAAGGAGCTATGTGATATTGGCCATATCATGTCACTATTATTATTTGATTGCATGTGATGTTTATCATGTTTTGCATCTTGTTTACTTAGAACGACGGTAGTAAATAAGATGATCCCTCATAATAATTTCAAGAAGTGTTCCCCCTAACTGTGCACCGTTGCGACAGTTCGTTGTTTCAATGCACCACGTGATGATCGGGTGTTTGATCCAAATGTTCACATACAACGGGTGTAAGACAGATTTACACATGCAAACAGTTAGGTTGACTTGATGAGCCTAGCATGTACAGACATGGCCTCGGAACACAGAAGACTGAAAGGTCGAGCATGAATCGTATAGAAGATACGATCAACATGAAGATGTTCACCAACGTTGACTAGTCCGTCTCACGTGATGATCGGACACGGCCTAGTTGACTCGGATCATGTTATACTTAGATGACTAAAAGAGGGATGTCTATCTAAGTGGGAGTTCATTGAAACTTTGATTAGATGAACTTATTTATCATGACTTTAGTCTAAAATCTTTACAATATGTCTTGTAGATCAAATGGCCAACGTAGTCCTCAACTTCAACGCGTTCCTAGAGAAAACCAAGCTGAAAGACGATGGCAACAACTATACGGACTGGGTCCGGAACCTGAGGATCATCCTCATAGCTGCCAAGAAAGATTATGTCCTACAAGCACCGCTAGGTGATCCACCCGTCCCACAGAACCAAGACGTTATGAACGCTTGGCAGACACGTGCCGATGACTACTCCCTCGTTCAGTGCGGCATGCTTTACAGCCTAGAGCCGGGGCTCCAAAAGCGTTTTGAGAGACATGGAGCATATGAGATGTTCGAAGAGCTGAAAATGGTTTTCCAAGCTCATGCTCGGGTCGAGAGATATGAAGTCTCTGACAAATTCTTTAGCTGTAAGATGGAGGAAAATAGTTCTGTCAGTGAGCACATACTCACTATGCTGGGTTACATAACCGCTTGACTCAGCTGGGAGTTAATCTCCCGAATGATGCGATCATTGACAGAATCCTCCAGTCGCTCCCACCAAGCTACAAGAGCTTTGTGATGAACTTCAATATGCAGGGGATGGAAAAGACCATTCCCGAAGTATTTGCTATGCTGAAATCAGCAGAGGTAGAAGTCAAGAAGGAACATCAAGTGTTGATGGTCAATAAAACCACTAAGTTCAAGAAGGGCAAAGGTAAAAAGAACTTCAAGAAAGACGGCAAGGGAGTTGACGTGCCCGGCAATCAAGCTGCTGGGAAGAAGCCAAAGAATGGACCCAAGCCCGAGATTGAGTGCTTTTATTGCAAGGGAAGTGGTCACTGGAAGCGGAACTGCCCCAAATACTTAGCAGATAAGAAGGCCGGCAAAACAAAAGGTATATATGATATACATGTAATTGATGTGTACCTTACTAGTACCCGTAGTAGCTCCTGGGTATTTGATACCGGTGCAGTTGCTCACATTTGTAACTCAAAGCAGGGGCTGCGGAATAAGCGGAGACTGGCAAAGGACGAGGTGACGATGCGCGTCGGGAATGGTTCCAAGGTCAATGTGATCGCCGTCGGCACGCTGCCTCTATATTTGCCTTCGGGATTAGTTTTAAACCTTAATAATTGTTATTTAGTGCCAGCTTTGAGCATGAACATTTTATCGGGATCTCGTTTAATTCGAGATGGCTACTCATTTAAATCCGAGAATAATGGTTGTTCCATTTATATGAGAGATATGTTTTATGGTCATGCTCCTATGGTGAATGGTTTATTCTTAATGAATCTCGAGCGTAATGCTACACATATTCATAGTGTGAGTACCAAAAGATGTAAAGTTGATAATGATAGTCCCACATACTTGTGGCACTGCCACCTTGGTCACATAGGTGTCAAACGCATGAAGAAGCTCCATGCAGATGGACTTTTGGAGTCTCTTGATTACGAATCATTTGACACGTGCGAACCATGCCTCATGGGTAAGATGACCAAGACCCCGTTCTCAGGAACAATGGAGCGAGCAACCAACTTATTGGAAATCATACATACTGATGTGTGCGGTCCAATGAGTGTTGAGGCTCGCGGTGGCTATCTTTATGTTCTCACCCTCACTGATGATTTGAGTAGATATGGGTATATCTACTTGATGAAACACAAGTCTGAAACCTTTGAAAAGTTCAAGGAATTTTAGAGTGAGGTTGAGAATCAACGTGACAGGAAAATCAAGTTTCTACGATCAGATCGTGGAGGAGAATACTTGAGTCATGAATTTGGCACACACTTAAGAAAATGTGGAATAGTTTCACAACTCACGCCGCCTGGAACACCGCAGCATAATGGTGTGTCCGAACGTCGTAATCGTACTCTATTAGATATGGTACGATCTATGATGTCTCTTACCGATTTACCGCTATCTTTTTGGGGCTATGCTTTAGAGACTGCCGCATTCACTTTAAATAGGGCTCCGTCGAAATCCGTCGAGACAACACCGTATGAATTATGGTTTGGGAAGAAACCTAAGCTATCGTTTCTAAAAGTTTGGGGATGCGATGCTTATGTCAAGAAACTTCAACCTGAAAAGCTCGAACCCAAGTCGGAAAAATGCGTCTTCATAGGATACCCTAAAGAAACTGTTGGGTATACCTTCTACCTCAGATCCGAAGGCAAGATCTTTGTTGCCAAGAATGGATTCTTTCTAGAGAAAGAGTTTCTCTTGAAAGAAGTAAGTGGGAGGAAAGTAGAACTTGATGAAGTATTACCTCTTGAACCGGAAAATGGCGCAACTCAAGAAAATGTTCCTGAGGTGCCTGCACCGACTAGAGAGGAAGTTAATGATAATGATCAAGATACTTCTGATCAAGCTCCTACTGAAATTCGAAGGTCCACAAGGACACGTTCCGCACCAGAGTGGTATGGCAACCCTGTCTTGGAAATCATGTTGTTAGACAACGGTGAACCTTCGAACTATGAAGAAGCGATGGCGGGCCCGGATTCCGACAAATGGCTAGAAGCCATGAAATCCGAGATAGGATCCATGTATGAAAACAAAGTATGGACTTTGACTGACTTGCCCGTTGAACGGCGAGCCATAGAAAATAAATGGATCTTTAAGAAGAAGACAGGCACGGATGGTAATGTGACCATCTATAAAGCTCGGCTTGTCGCTAAGGGTTATCGACAAGTTCAAGGGGTTGACTACGATGAGACTTTCTCACCGGTAGCGAAGCTAAAGTCTGTCCAAATCATGTTAGCAATTGCTGCATTTTACGATTATGAGATATGGCAAATGGACGTCAAAACGGCATTCCTTAATGGTTTCCTTCAGGAAGAGTTGTATATGATGCAGCCGGAAGGTTTTGTCGATCCTAAGAATGCTAACAAGGTGTGCAAGCTCCAACGCTCGATTTATGGGCTGGTGCAAGCATCTCGGAGTTGGAACATTCGCTTTGATGAGATGATCAAAGCGTTTGGGTTTACACAGACTTATGGAGAAGCCTGCGTTTACAAGAAAGTGAGTGGGAGCTCTGTAGCATTTCTCATACTATATGTAGATGACATACTTTTGATGGGAAATGATATAGAACTCTTGGACAGCATCAAGGCCTACTTGAATAAGAGTTTTTCAATGAAGGACCTTGGAGAAGCTGCTTATGTATTAGGCATCAAGATCTATAGAGATAGATCAAGACGCCTCATAGGTCTTTCACAAAGCACATACCTTGATAAGATATTGAAGAAGTTCAATATGGATCAGTCTAAGAAGGGGTTCTTGCCTGTGTTACAAGGTATGAAATTGAGCTCAGCTCAATGTCCGACCACGGCAGAAGATATAGAAGAGATGAGTGTCATCCCCTATGCCTCAGCCATAGGTTCTATTATGTATGCCATGCTGTGTACCAGACCTGATGTAAACCTTGCCGTAAGTTTGGTAGGAAGGTACCAAAATAATCCCGGCAAGGAACACTGGACAGCGGTCAAGAATATCCTGAAGTACCTGAAAAGGACTAAGGAAATGTTTCTCGTCTATGGAGGTGACGAAGAGCTCGTCGTAAAGGGTTACATCGACACTAGCTTCGACACAGATCTGGATGACTCTAAGTCACAAACCGGATACGTGTATATTTTGAATGGTGGGGCAGTAAGCTGGTGTAGTTGCAAGCAGAGCGTCGTGGCAGGATCTACATGTGAAGCGGAGTACATGGCAGCCTCGGAGGCAGCACATGAAGCAATATGGGTGAAGGATTTCATCACCGACCTAGGAGTCATACCCAATGCGCCGGGGCCGATCAAACTCTTTTGTGACAACACTGGAGCTATTGCACTTGCCAAGGAGCCCAGGTTTCACAAGAAGACAAGGCACATCAAGCGTCGCTTCAACTCCATTCGTGAAAATGTTCAAGATGGAGACATAGAGATTTGTAAAGTACATACGGACCTGAATGTAGCAGATCCGTTAACTAAACCTCTCCCTAGGGCAAAACATGATCAACACCAGAATTCCATGGGTGTTCGATTCATCACAATGTAACTAGATTATTGACTCTAGTGCAAGTGGGAGACTGTTGGAAATATGCCCTAGAGGTAATAATAAAAGCATTATTATTATATTTCCTTGTTCATGATAATTGTCTTTATTGATGCTATAATTGTATTATCCGGAAATCGTAATACATGTGTGAATAATAGACACCAACATGTCCCTAGTGAGCCTTTAGTTGACTAGCTCGTTGATCAACAGATAGTCATGGTTTCCTGACTATGGACATTGGATGTCATTGATAACGAGATCACATCATTAGGAGAATGATGTGATGGACAAGACCCAATCCTAAACATAGCTTAAAGATCGTATAGTTCGTTTGCTAGAGTTTTTCCAATGTCAAGTATCCTTTCCTTAGACCATGAGATCGTGTAACTCCTGGATATCGTAGGAGTGCTTTGGGTGTGCCAAACGTCACAACGTAACTGGGTGACTATAAAGGTATACTACGGGTATCTCCGAAAGTGTCTGTTGGGTTGACATGGATCAAGACTGGGATTTGTCACTCCGTATGACGGAGAGGTATCACTGGGCCCACTCAGTAATGCATCATCATAATGAGCTCAAAGTAACCAAGTGTCTGGTCACGGGATCATGCATTACGGTACGAGTAAAGTGACTTGCCGGTAATGAGATTGAATGAGGTATTGGGATACCGACGATCGAATCTGGGCAAGTAACATATCGATTGACAAAGGGAATTGCATACGGGATTGCTTGAGTCCTCGACATCGTGGATCATTCGATGAGATCATCGTGGAGCATGTGGGAGCCAACATGGGTATCCAGATCCCGCTGTTGGTTATTGACCGGAGAGTCGTCTCGGTCATGTCTGCCTGTCTCCCGAACCCGTAGGGTCTACACACTTAAGGTTCGGTGACGCTAGGGTTGTGAACATATGTATATGCAGTAACCCGAATGTTGTTCGGAGTCCCGGATGAGATCCCGGACGTCACGAGGAGTTCCGGAATGGTCCGGAGGTAAAGAATTATATATAGGAAGTGCTATTTCGGCCATCTGGACAAGTTTCGGGGTCACCGGTATTATACCGGGACCACCAGAAGGGTCCCAGGGGGTCCACCGGGTGGGGCCACCTGCCCCGGGGTAACATGGGCTGTAGGGGGTGCGCCTTGGACTATATGGGCCAAGGGAACCAGCCCCAAAAGGGCCCATGCGCCTAGGGTTTGGGGGAAACCCTAAAGGGGGGCGCCCCCTTGCTTGGGGGGCAAGCCCCCCACCCCTTGGCCGCCGCCCCCCTAGGAGATTGGATCTCGTAGGGCTGGCTCCCCCCCCTTAGACACCCCTATATATAGTGGGGGAGATGGAGGACATGACACCTCAGCCTTTGGCGCCTCCCTCTCCCCTGTTACATCTCTCTCTCGTAGTATAGGCAAAGCCCTGCTACTGTGACGCCCTGCATCCACCACTACACCGTCGTGCTGCTGGGTCTTCATCAACTTCTCCTCTCCCCTTGCTGGATCAAGTAGGAGGAGACGTCACGCTGACCGTACGTGTGTTGAACACGGAGGTGCCGTCCGTTCGGTGCTAGGATCTCCGGTGATTTGGATCACGTCGTGTACGACTACTTCGTCCCCGTTCTTTGAACGCTTCCGCTCGCGATCTACAAAGGTATGTAGATGCGTCCGATTACTCGTTGCTAGATGAACTCATAGATGGATCTTGGTGAAGCCGTAGGAAAATTTTTGTTTTCTGCAACGTTCCCCAACATGGGGCAGTCAGCTGGTGCAGTTGCAAGCAAAGCATCGTGGCGGGATCTACATGTGAAGCGGAGTACATGGTAGCCTCGGAGGCAGCACATGAAGCAATATGGATGAAGGAGTTCAATACTGACCTATGAGTTATTCCCAATGCGCCGGGCCCGATGGCTCTCTTCTGTGACTACACTGGAGCTATTGTCCTGGCCAAGGAGCCCAGGTTTCAGAAGAAGACCAGGTATATCAAGTGTCGTTTCAACTCCATTCGTGAAAATGTTCAAGATGGAGACATAGATATTTGTAAAGTGCATACGGACCTGAATGTCGCAGATCCGTTGACTAAACCTCTTCCACGAGAAAAACATGATCAACACCAGAACTCTATGGGTGTTCGATTCATCACAATGTAACTAGATTATTGACTCTAGTGCAAGTGGGAGACTGTTGGAAATATGCCCCAGAGGCAATAATAAAATGGTTATTATTATATTTCCTTGTTCATGATAACTATCTATTGTTCATGCTATAATTGTGTTATCCGGAAATCGTAATACATGTGTGAATACATAGACCACAACATGTCCCTAGTGAGCCTCTAGTTGACTAGCTCGTTGATCAATAGATGGTTACATTTTCCTGACCATGGACATTGGATGTCGTTGGTAACGGGATCACATCATTAGGAGAATGATGTGATGGACAAGACCCAATCCTAAGCATAGCACAACATCGTGTAGTTTGTCTGCTAAAGCTTTTCTAATGTCAAGTATCATTTCCTTAGACCATGAGATTGTGCAACTCCCGGATGCCGTAGGAATACTTTGGGTGTGCCAAACGTCACAACATAATGGGTTGATATAAAGGCACACCGCGGGTATCTCCAAAAGTGTCTGTTGAGTTGGCACGAATCAAGACTGGAATTTGTAACTCCGTGTGATGGAGAGGTATCTCTGGGCCCACTCGGTAAGACATCATCATAATGAGCTCAATGTGATCAAGGAGTTGGTCACGGGATGATGTGTTATGGAACGAGTAAAGAGACTCGCCGGTAACGAGATTGAACAAGGTATTGGGATACCGATGATCGAATCTCGGGCAAGTATCATACCGGTAGACAAAGGGAATTGTATACATGATTGATTGAATCCCCGACATCGTGGTTCATCCGATGAGATCATCATGGAACATGTGGGAACCAACATGGGTATCCAGATCCCGCTGTTGGTTATTGGTCGGAGAGATGTCTCGGTCATGTCTGCATGATTCCCGAACCCGTAGGGTCTACACACTTAAGGTTCGGTGACGCTAGAGTTGTTATGGGAAATAGAATGCAGTTACCGAATGTCGTTCGGAGTCCTGGATGAGATCCCGGACGTCACGAGGAGCTCCAGGATGGTCCGGAGGTGACGATTTATATATGGGAAGTCATCATACGGTCACCGGAAGTGTTCGGGGGTTTATCGGTATTGTACCGGGACCACCGAAGGGATTCCGGGGGTCCACCTGCCACAGAGGGCCCTATGGGCTATATGTGGAAGGGAACCAGCCCCTAAGTGGGCTGGGCGCCATCCCCCCTAGGGCCCATGCACCTAGGGTTGGGGGGGGACCCTAAAGGGGGCGCCCCCCTTGGCTTGGGGGGCAAGCCCCCTCCCCTTGGCCGCCGCCCCCCTCTAGATCTCATCTAGTGGGGCCGGCCCCCTTCCCCCGTCGCCCTATAAATAGAGGGGTGGAGGGAGGGCAGCAGCACCACATCCAAGGCGCAGCCCTCCCCCTCTCCAACACCCCCTCCTCCTCCGTTGAGCTTGGCGAAGCCCGGCCAGAGAACTGCGAGCTCCACCACCATGTCGTCGTGCTGCCGGAGCTCTTCCCCAACTTCTCCTTCCCCCTTGCTGGATCAAGAAGGAGGAGACGTCCCCGGGCTGTACGTGTGTTGAACGCGGAGGCGCCGTTGTTCGGCGCTTAGATCGGAATCAACCATGATCTGAATACTGTGAGTACGACTCCTTCATCCGCGTTCTTGTAACGCTTCCGCATCGCGATCTTCAAGGGTATGAAGATGCACTCCCCCCTCTCTCTCGTTGCTAGTCTCTCCATAGATTGATCTTGGTGACGCGTAGAAAATTTTAATTTCTGTAACGATCCCCAACAATAGCCAACCGTGTCGCATCGTCGGCGCGTGAGGCATCGACGGTGGCCTCGACGGCGAGGTGCTCCTCCAAGATCTGGGGGACGACATGAATGGCAGCCATCGCGACCTCATCCGTGCATGCGGCTGTGATTTGCTTCTCTGCTGCCAAATGCTCCTTGAGATCCTGGCTATACTGCGCGCACCATGACTTAGGGCGGCGCTTATTTGGTGGAGCGGTCGGTGATTTGGGTGGAAGGTGTCGCGCCAGTGGTCGGGGCATGTGGGATGTGGAAGGAGGAGGAGGATGGGGGTCGAGTGTGGATTACCTACCTAGATAGACGAGGCCGAGTAGCGTAATGGAGGGTCGTCTGTGAGGAGGCGGCGCTGCAAGCAAGGAGTGAAGGTTTCAACTTGGAAAGGAAGGCGGAAACAGAGGAAATGTATCTTTTGGTAAGGGAGAGGGGGCGGGGAGGTAGATATTTCCGCGAAAGCTGAAAATTTGGAATCGCTTCAGCAAAAAAACTGGCGCGCAAAGTGTCATCAGACACGGTCCCTTATTTAGAAATGTGTACGATATGTGAACATCACAAACAATTCAGATAGCTTAACCCATGTGTGATGAGTTTGAACGTCAAAAATTTTGGTTTGAATTTCCCTGGTTACAGTGGTCATCCATGTCATTGCACAATTTGGGTACACAAAGGAGACTACAGCAGACCCACACTTCTTAATCGAGCAAGTTCAGCAATTAAATAGAGCTAGCTGACCTAAACATTACTCTAACAAATTAAAGACCGATGCTCTTAATTCAGCAAAACAAGGAGTACTACTATGACTGGTGCTCGTCCATCTCCGCCGCCACCTCCATGTCCAGCTCGCGCCCGACGGTCTCCTGGGGAAGGGGCTCCATCGCATCAATAGCACCATACTTGGCAATCATCTCGCCATTTGTGTCTGCCATATCTTTGGGATAGGCCGTCACAAGCTGGGCATGGACGGCCGCAATCTAGGCTTTGGCCGGCTCCGTCATGGCAAGGTATGCCGCACAGGAACGGACGGCTGCTCGGACTTTCTCGGCGATTGCCAACTCTTCGGCTATGGTTTGCCGACCGTTGTCGGAGAAGCTTCATTCGATTTGTGCAATGACTTCGACGAGTTGGGTGTGGACGGCCTCGACATGGTCGTGGGCGGCCTCCATCAGGGCTAAGGCCGCCGCTGCGGAACAGACAGCTGTTGTGCCGCTCTCGCTAGTTGCTATCCCCGAGGCAGATGTTGCTGTTGCCACCTTAGAAGCAACAACGGCCGTTTAGGCTACCTTGGCCGCCCGGATGCAGATTGCGGTCGCCCTCACGAAGCTTGTTAGGACGCGCCTAGCGGCTGTGGCCGCGCTCTCACCGGAGTGGGCCGCTGAAGTTGCCCTCACGATGCGGGTCCACTCCCCATCTTTCACCAACGACGATTGAACAGTGAAATGATATTTGAGGAGCGGTCTAGTGTGCTTGACACTCCGACGGTGCTCCAAGATATTTTGTGCTGCATCTCACACGATTGGTGATAATAAACTGTGTGCGATCTACTTGATTTTTCATCTTGATTTGAATTACATAATGGGGTCACAACTGCAAAGGATGGTGTTTGAATTGCTAGAACTTTTATCTGCAGTGAACATGCAACTATAGGTGTGTTGTCAAAAAAATTGGAATTATTCTGGGTTCATTTGGACGTTTTTATACATTAACTTGGTTTTGTAGGCATTTCAGGTGCATACTTCAAATTTGAACTACATGCACATGCTCCAGTGCATATAAATTGGTTGAAAAATCAAATCTATGTCCTTGGTTGCATTCTTATGTCCCATGCAAGAAATGGGAATGAATATCAAATGCCCTGCCTCCGTCACTCGACTGCAAACATTGAGATACCTGGTTTTAAATTCTAGTAAATCCAAAACTTGTCTGAAATTCATTAAACTTGGCATGCTATCATGGAGCGGCATCAACATGCCGTGGTAAATTTTTTGTCCCATTTGAGGCAGGTTTGGGTATAAACTTCTCACAAACCAGAGCTTCTCACAACAAGCGTGATGGTTTCAATAGGGAACGTGCCACCTTTGGGGACAAAACGATATCCGTTGCTCTTATTGCTTTCAAAAAAATTCTAGTGTCAACATAGAACAACAGGGAGTGTTGTGTTTAATTTTGGAATTTTTTGGGGTTCGTTTGAACATTCTCATACATTAACTAGGTTTTCTAGGCATTTTATGTGCATAATTAAAATTTGAACTACATACACATGCTCCAGTGCATATAAATTGGTTGAAAAATCAAATTTGTGTCCTTCGATGCATGCTTAATTAGGTCCCATGCAAGAAATGAGAATGAATTTCAAACACCCTGCCACCGTCACTCGGCCGCTAACATTGAGATACCTGGTTTTTAAATTCTAGTAAATCCAAAACTCATCTGAAATTCATGAAACTTGGCATGCTATCATGGAGCGGCATCAACATGCCGTGGTAAAAAATTTGTCCCATTTGGGGCAGGTTTGGGTATAAACTTCTCACAAACCAGAGCTTCTCACAACAAGCGTGATGGTTTCGGTAGGGAACGTGCCACCTTTGGGGACAAAATGATATCCGTTGCCTCTTATTGCTTTCAAAAAAATTCTAGTGTCAACATAGAACAACAGGAGTGTTGTGTTTAATTTTGGAAATTTTCAGGGTTCGTTTGGACATTTTTATACATTAACTAGGTTTTCTAGGCATTTTATGTGCATAATTCAAATTTGAACTACATGCACATGCTCCAGTGCATATAAATTGGTTGAAAAATCAAATCCGTGTCCTTCAGTGCATGCTTAGGTCCCATGCAAGAAATGGGAATGAATTTCAAACACCAGGGCACTGTTGATTGCCGGCAAAACGTTGAGATACTTTGTTTTTTAATTCTAGTAAATCCAAAACTCGTCAGAAAATCGTGGAACTTGGCATGCTATCATGGAATGGCACCTGACATGCTGTGGTATTTTTCGTGTCCATTTTGAGAGAAGGCGCACTCGAATAACAACCAACAAAGGCATTTTGAAACAAATAGCTGCCACTATAACATCTCAAACATTTTGTATAATTTAAATTGTGTGTGTTTGTTAACCATTCACGTGACGCCAAGCCTCACTATTTTAATGGCTAGGAGGTGCCGTGCGGACATGTGCTTGAGTGCTTGACTAAACGTGAGGCGTGCGAGCTGTACTCCAATGCAGAGGCTCACTGGGAAGCGTGCGAGCTATACACCGCGCAGGCTCACTAGGAAGCGTGCGAGATGTATGCCGTGCAGGCTCACCGGGAAGCGAGCCCTTTGACTTCCATGGCCGCCCGCCTTGCTCGCATCCTCTCCATTAATGGTGCCCAAGCCGCAGTTTAATATGGTTTTTAAATATAAAACACTCGTTGCAAACGTTTTAGTTAGAACACCCGTATGCAAAATGACAACTTCCTAGGAAGCCAAGGGAAAATGTGCCGAGCAGGATTTGTGCAGCTCTTGATCGCAAATGTTTTAGTTAGAACACCCGTATGCAAACCGACAGCTTCCCCAGGAAGCCAGGAGAGAATGTGCCGAGCAGTATTTTTGGAGCTCTTGATTGCAAATGTTTTAGATAGAACACCCGTATGCAAAGTGAGAGCTATGGTCTTCCCCCTTAAGTCGAGGGAAAATTTGCAGCGTAGGATTTGTGCATCCCTTCAACGCAAATGGTTGTTTTGGATGACCCGTGTGCAACCACGTACAAACAATTTGGTAAGATTTGCATCTGCCATATTGGGTATGTTGCCATTTGTCAAACTGGAAAGATTGGCATTTGTTGATCTAGTAACATTGCCATTTGTCAATCCTTGTAACACTACGATTTGTCAAAATATGCAGTTAAAAATCACTAGCACTCCCTAATTTTTGCAACTAAAATTCAGTAATTAAGCATAGATTTCATTCATAGATTAAGCAGTCGTTCTTAATTTATACAAACAGTTCAACTCGACAGCTGAACCGACCAAAATTTTCCCCAATTGTTGCGAACCACGTACTGAAATAGCTAGTTCAACTATATATACTAGCTAATTTTAAGTACGTTGTACAGTTCCACCACATCTATAGTCAGATGAAATGAACAAAATAGCCCCTAAATACTACTACTACTACTACTACTACTACGGAGGGGCTTTGTGCTACTTCTGACAGCCTCTCCCCTGACGAGCGCGCTCAGTAAGAGGCAGAGGAGGAGGAGGAGCCTTCAGACGAGCTAGACAACTGCAATACGGTGCCTGCCGCTATTGCATGTTCAGCGACGCTCGCCAGCTCGAACGCCAACTGCCGCTCCAGACGACCCCTCTTGAAGCGGCCTAACTACACGTAGATCTCCTGATTCCTCGCCTCTGCGTCGGTGTGTGCTACGGCCACGGCTGCAGTAAGGCTCTTTGCATGCTCGACGAGGCGTTCCTCCTCCTCCCACAGGAACTCGATGTAGCGCGCAAGGTCGCTGACGCACGTGCGGGCCTCCACCTCCGCCTCCCTCCTTTGGGTGGCGATGGCGGAGCGGGTGATGATCCTGACGGTTGACGGTGGGCTGGCGGCCATGGCGGCCGACGATGGGGTGGAGGCCACTACGGCCACCTCCCGCCTTCGGGCCATGATGGCAGAGCGGGTGATGATGGCCAGTAGTGGGGTGGAGGCCACGACGACCACCTCCCTCCTTCGGGCCGCTGAGGCAGAGCAGGTGATGGCCGGCAGTGGGGTGGCGGCCATGACAGCCACCTCCCACCTTTGGGCCGCATCGACGGAGCAGGCGATTTATAACCCACAAGTATGGGGGATCACAACAGTTTTCGAGGGTAGAGTATTCAACCCAAATTTATTGATTAGACACAAGGGGAGCCAAAGAATATTCTCAAGTATTAGAAGTTGAGTTTCCAATTCAACCACACCTGGAAACTTAGTATCTGCAGCAAAGTGTTTAGTAGCAAAGTAATATGATAGTAGTGGTAATGGCGGTAAAAGGTAACGGTAGCAAAAATAATATTTTTGGTGTTTTGTGGTGATGATAACAATAGCAACGGAAAAGTAAATAAGCGAAGAACAATATATGGAAAGCTCGTAGGCAATGGATCGGTGATAGAGAATTATGCTGGATGCGGTTCATCATGTAACAGTCATAACATAGGGTGACACAGAACTAGCTCCAATTCATCAATGTAATGTAGGCATGTATTCCGAATATATTCATACGTGCTTATGGAAAAGAACTTGCATGACATCTTTTGTCCTACCCTCCCGTGGTAGCGGCGTCCTAGCGGAAACTAAGGGATATTAAGGCCTCCTTGTAATAGAGTACCGGACCAAAGCATTAACACATAGTGAATACATGAACTCCTCAAACTATGGTCATCACCGGGAGTAGTCCCGATTATTGTCACTTCGGGGTTACCGGATCATAACACATAGGATCAAGAACTCTCATATATTGATGAAAACATAATAGGTTCAGATCTGAAATCATGGCACTCGGGCCGTAATGACAAGTATTAAGCATAGCAAAGTCATAGCAATATCAATCTCAGAACATAGTGGATACTAGGGATCAAACCCTAACAAAACTAACTCGATTACATGATAAATCTCATCCAACCCATCACCGTCCAGCAAGCCTACGATGGAATTACTCACGCACGGCGGTGAGCATCATGAAATTGGTGATGGAGGATGGTTGATGATGATGATGGCGACGGATTCCCCTCTCCGGAGCCCCGAACGGACTCCAGATCAGCCCTCCCGAGAGAGTTTAGGGCTTGGTGGTGGCTCCATATCGCAAAACGCGATGAATCCTTCTCCCTGGTTTTTTCTCCCCGAAAGTGAATATATGGAGTTAGGGTTGAGGTCGATGGAGCGTCAGGGGGGCCACGAG
>NC_041384.1:159102913-159135888 GCF_002162155.2 Triticum dicoccoides | reverse complement strand
CCCCACCCTCGTGGACAGGTGGAGGCCCCCTGACATGGATCTTCCTTCCAGTATTTTTTTATATATTCCAAAATAATTCTCCGTTGATTTTCAGGTCATTCCGAGAACTTTTATTTCTGCACAAGAATAACAACATGGCAATTCTGCTGAAAACAGCGTTAGTCCGGGTTAGTTCCATTCAAATCATGCAAGTTAGAGTCCAAAACAAGGGTAGATACGACGGAGACGTATCAACTCCCCCAAGATTAAACCTTTGCTTGTCCTCAAGCAATTCAGTTGATAAACTGAAAGTGATAAAGAAAAACTTTTACAAACTCTGTTTGCTCTTGTTCTTGTAAATATGTAGAGCCAGCATTCAAGTTTTCAGCAAAGATTATGAACTAACCATATTCACAATAACATTTAGGTCTCATGTTTACTCATATCAATGCCATAATTAACTAGCGAGCAATAATAAAAAATCTCGGATGATAACACTCTCTCAAAAAAATCATGATATGATATAACATGATGTTATCTCGCTAGCCCTTTCTGAGACCGCAAAACATAAATGCAGAGCACCTTTAAAGATCAAGGACTGACTAGACATTGTAATTCATGGTAAAAGAGATCCAGTCAAGTTATACTCAATGTAAACTAACAGTAATGGATGCAAATGACAGCGGTGCTCTCCAACTGGTGCTTTTTAATAAGAGGATGATGACTCAACATAAAAGTAAATAGATAGGCCCTTCGCAGAGGGAACCAGGGATTTGTAGAGGTGCCAGAGCTCGGTTTTGAATTAGATATGAATAATATTTTGAGCGGTATACTTTCATTGTCAACATAACAACCAGGAGATGGCGATATCTTCCATGCTACACACATTACAGGCGGTTCCCAAACAGAATGGTAAACTTTATACCCCCCCCCTCCACCAACAAGCATCAATCCATGGCTTGCTCGAAACAACGAGTGCCTCCAACTAACAATAGTCCCGGGGGAGTTTTGTTTGCAATTATTTTGATTTGATTTGCATAAAGCATGGGACTGGGCATCCCGGTGACCATCCATTTTCTCGTGAGTGGGGAGCGGAGTCCACTCCTCTTGAGAATAACCCGCCTAACATGGAAGATACTGATAGCCCTAGTTGATACATGAGCTATTCGAGCATACAAAACAGAATGTTTATTTGAAGGTTTAGAGTTCGACACATACAAATTTACTTGGAACGGCAGGTAGATATCGTATATAGGTAGATATGGTGGACTCATATGAAACAACTTTGGGGTTTATGGAATTGGATGCAGAAGCAGTATTCCCGCTTAGTACAGGTGAAGGCTAGAAAGAGACTGGGAAGCGACCAGCTAGGGAGCGACAACAGGCATGAACATGCATTAAAATTAATCAACACCGAATGCAAGCATGAGTAGGATATAATGCACCATGAACATAAATATCGTAGAGGCTATGTTGATTTTGTTTCAACTACATGCGTGAACATGTGCCAAGTCAAGCCACTCGAATCATTCAAAAGAGGATACCACCCTATCATACCACATCACAACCATTTTAATAGCATGTTGGCACGCAAGGTAAACCATTATAAGCTCCTAGCTAATTAAGCATGGCATAAGCAACTATAATCTCTAATTGTCATTACAAACATGTTTTTTCGTAATAAGTTGAATCAGGAACGATGAACTAATCATATTTACAAAAACAAGAGAGGTTGAGTTCATACCAGCTTTTCTCATCTCAATGAGTTCATCATATAATCATCATTATTGCCTTTCACTTGCACGACCGAATAGTGTGAATAATAATAATAATAGTGCACGTGCATTGGACTAAGCTGGAATCTGCAAGCATTCAATTCAAGAGAGAAGACAAGGTAATATGTTCTCTTTGTTAGATCAACAATAATGCATATAAGAGCCACTTTAACTTTTTAATTATGGTCTTCTCCTCTCGACCCCCAAAGAACAAGAAAAGAAATAAAACTATTTACACGGGAAAGCTCCCAACAAGCAAATGAAGAACGAGAAATCTTTTTGGGTTTTATTTTTAATTACTACTACAAGCATGGAAATTAATCTAATTAAAAGCTACACCTAATTTTTTTTGTTTTTCTTAATGTTTATCAAACACACAAGAAGAAAGCATAAAAAGGAAAATAAACTAGCATGGATGATACAATGAAAAAGTATGAGCACCGACAACTAGCAATGAGTGTGCGAACATAAATGTAATGTCGGTGAGAAATACGTACTCCCCCAAGCTTAGGCTTTTGGCCTAAGTTGGTCTATGTCCACGGCTGGCCTGGTGGATATCCAAAGCAATAGTTGGGGTCATACTGTGAAGAAGCCTCGGATTGCCACTGGTTGGCAATCACCTCCGGATCCCACTGGTAATCAGACTATCGTGGAGGATCAAATTGTGGTTCTGGCTCTGGCTCTGTAGCTGATGTAGGGTTCCGGTAGGCCTGAATGGCCTCCAACGAAACAAGGTACTTGCCTGCAGACAAATAAAACAAGGAAGGAGCAGGCAAGGTAATAGTCTCAGGATGATTTTTACCAAATATTAATTTGTACTTAAGCGCCTTTTCCCTATTCTTAACAATAAAATCATGTGCTACCATACTCTTATAATCTAGATAGATAGGAGGCAGCAACTTCTCTTCCTTCTCATAGTGCCTAATAGGTATGTTAAAGTGTGCAGCGAGGCGCGAGGCGAAGATGCCTCCAAGGACGGGGCCCTTAGTACGATTAAGATTCAACCGTTTTGCAATAATAGCGCCCATACTGAATGTGTCATCACGAAATAAGGCATGGCACAAAATGACAATATCAGGGGCACTCAGGTTTCCACAGTTTCTGTGACCAATTAAGCATCTACTAGCAAATATTGCGAAGTAATGTAAAACAGGAAAATGTATGCTAGTAATTCGTGCGTCGGAAACCCTCCTCATTTCCCCTACAGTAATGGTATCAATAAACCCATCCACATCATCACGATGTGGTTCCTCTACGCTTCCCTCGAAAGGGATCAAACAACCCGACAAAAATCATGAAGTGACATCTCCTTATGCTCATCATATAAATAAAATTCCACCATAGGTGGTGAGCTCCTAGCATGGAAATGAAAGTTTTGCACAAAGATATTGGTGAGTAAGAGATAATGTTTGCGTTGGTCGTGGAGGAAGGCGGTGAGGCCTGCATTCTCAGCCAATTCATAGAAATCATCATAAATCCTGGCTACTCTCAAGAAATCATCACAAGGCCATTCACATGGCCTAACCTCCGCAGTGCGAGGAACATTATATTTGGGCCTCTTATCCTCCTCACTTTTATTATCCTTCGAGCTTCGGCTCGATGAGCCACTCAAAAATCTCTTCATCTTTTTCTGAAATTTTTAGTAACTTCAAAATAAAAGTGAACCAAACTCAACAAAATTGATAGCAACTACTCCTACAAGTGCCTAGAGGCAATATCATGCATCAAAACTATTTTTGACCACATAAATTTGACATGCAAGGTCAAGAACAGGGTCACCTAAGCAGCAAAAATATGCAATGAATAAAGCACTAGAACAAAAACTAATTGGACCATTGGAGGAGTCACATACCAAGGAACAATCCCCCAAAGCAGTTTTTTGAATGGAGCTTTGAGCAAGGACATCGAAAATGGCAGCAAAATGAGCTTGTACTCGGGTTTGAGCTGGTTAGTGATGTTTGTGGGAGGAAGAAGGAGTGTGTGGTAGATAGAATAAGTGGAGGGGAGCCACCGTGGGCCCATGAGGCAGGGGGCGCGCCCAGGGGGGGTAGGGCGCGCCATCCACCCTCGTGGCCAGGTGCTTGCTCCCCCTGCTGTGTTCTCCCTGCAGATATTCTCAAATATTCCAGAAAAAATAATATTTAAATTTTATGGCATTTGGAGATCTTTTATTTTCGGGGTATTTTTATTGCATGGATAATTCAGAAAACAGACAGAAATTACTATTTTTGCTTCATTTAATATAAATAACAGAAAGTAAAAAGAGAGTACAGAGAGTTGTGATTCCTAAATTCATCCATCTCATGCTCATCAAAAGGAATCCACTAACAAGGTTGATCAGGTCTTGTTAACAAACTCATTCCGAATAACATGGAACCGGGGAATTTTCGAATAACACTAGGTTACCTCAACGGGGATATGCACATCCCCAACAATAAGAATATCATATTTCTTCTTGACAGTAGGAAGAGGAAATTCAAAACCTCCAATAGTGATTGTTGAAAATTTTCCAATAGAATTTATACTGTGGACTTGAGGTTGTTTCCTCGGAAAGTGTACTGTATGCTCATTGCCATTAACATGAAAAGTGACATTGCCTTTGGTGCAATCAATAACAGCCCCTGGAGTATTCAAAAAGGGTATTCCAAGAATAATAGACATACTATCGTCCTCGGGAATATCAAGAATAACAAATTCCGTTAAAATAGTAACATTTGCAACCACAACAGGCACATCCTCACAAATACCGACAGGTATAACAGTTGATTTATCAGCCATTTGCAAAGATATTTCAGTAGGTGTCAACTTATTCAAATCAAATCTACGATATAAAGAGAGAGGCATAACACTAACACCGGCTCCGAGATCACATAAAGCAGTTTTAACATAGTTTCTTTTAATGGAGCATGGTATAGTTGGTACTCCTGGATCTCCAAGTTTCTTTGGAATACCACCCTTAAAAGTATAAGTAGGAAGCATGGTGGAAATTTAAGCTTCTGGTATCTTTCTTTTATTAGTAAAAATATCTTTCATGTACTTAGCATAAGGATTCGTTTTAAGCATATCAGTCAAATGCATACGCAAGAAGATAGGTCTAATCATTTCAGCAAAGCTCTCAAAATCCTCATCATCCTTTTTCTTGGATGGTTTAGGAGGAAAAGGCATGGGTTTCTAAACCCATAGTTCTCTTTCTTTATCGTGCTTCCTAGCAACAAAGTCTCTCTTATCATAACATTGTTCTTTGATTGTGGGTTATCAAGATCAACATCAGGTTCAATATCTACATCATTGTCATTACTAGGTTGAGCATCAACATGAACATCATCATTAACATTATCACTAGGTTCATGTTCATTACCAGATTGTGTTTCAGGATCAGAAATAGAAATATCATTGGGATTCTCAGGTGTGTCAACAACAGGTTCACTAGAAGCATGCAAAGTCCTATCATTTTTCTTTTTCTTCCTTTTAGAAGAACTAGGTGCATCAATATTAGTTCTCTGAGAATCTTGCTCAATTCTCTTAGGATGGCCCTCAGGGTACAAAGGTTCCTGAGTCATTTTACCACCTCTAGTCATAACTCTAACAACATTATCATTATTTTTACTATTCAATTCATTGAACAAATCATTCTGAGCTTTAAGTACTTGTTCTACTTGAGTGGTAACCATAGAGGCATGTTTACTAATAAGTTTTAGTTCACCTTTAATATTAGCCATATAATCACCCAAGTGTTTAAGCATATCAGCATTGCGTTTTAATACCCTACCAAAATAAGCATTGAAGTTTTCTTGTTTGACCATAAAGTCATCAAACTCATCCAAGCATGGGCTAGCAAACTTAGTAAATGGGATTTCAGCTTTATCATATCTATAGAGAGAATTTACCTTTACTACATGTGTCGGGTTATCAAGACCATGTATTTCTTCAACAGGCGGTAAATTAAGACCAAGTATTTCTTCAATAGGAGGTAAATTCTTAACATCTTTAGCTTTAATACCTTTTTCTTTCATAGATTTCTTTGCCTCTTGCATATCTTCAGGACTGAGAAATAGAATACCCCTTTTCTTCAGAGTTGGCTTAGGAGTTGGTTCAGGAATTGGATCAGGAAGTGTCCAATTATTTTCATTAGGCAACATATTATTCAATAGAATTTTAGCTTCATCTGGTGTTCTTTCCGTGAAAACACAACCAACACAACTATCCAGGTGGTCTTTGGAAGCATCGGTTAGTCCATTATAAGTATTTCATTTTCTTAAGAGGATGATCAGGCAAAGCATTAAGTAAATGGAGAAGCCTCCCCCACGCTTGTGGGAGACTCTCGTCTTCAATTTGCACAAAATTATATATTTCCCTTAAAGCAGCTTGTTTCTTATGAGCGGGGTAATATTTAGCAGAGAAGTAATAAATCATATCCTGGGCACTACACACACAACCGGGATCAAGAGAATTAAACCATATCTTAGCATCACCTTTAGTGAGAACGGAAATAATTTAAGGATATAATAATAGCGAGTTTTCTCATCATTAGTGAATAGGGTGGCTATATCATTTAATTTAGTAAGATGTGCCACAACAGCTTCAGATTCATAGCCATAGAAAGGATCAGATTCAACTAAAGTAATTATCTCAGGATCAACAGAGAATTCATAATCCTTATTAGTAACAAAGATAGGTGAAGTAGCATAAGAAGGATCATATTTCATTCAAGCATTCAGAGTTTTTTTGTTTCAGCTTAGCTAATAATTTCTTAAGATCACTCCTATCATTTCAAGCAATAAAATCTCTAGCAGTGTTGTCGTGGAATTGTCACGGCAGATGTCCTAGTGTGAGGACTTAGTCATGAGGCCAACGCATCTATGTAGTAGCTTGAGAGGGGTTGAGCGGAATCGAGAGACGCAACGCAAGACAAGGATTTAGATAGCTTCGGGCCCCGGGAAACATCATCCGCTAATAGCCCTACATGATGTTTGTGGCTAGATCTCATTATGCTCATGAGAGAGTCGCCGTAAACCGGCTCTCCTCTAGTTGTGTCTAGCCCTAGATATTGTTTCTTGTTGCTTGTACTTCTTTGGGGAGCCCTGCCCCTCCTTATATAAGTTGAAGGGGCGGGTTGGATGACTAGTCCTAGTAGGATTAGGATTACATTATTTACAAGTGGAGTCCTAGTCATGCTTCCTTTGTAGGAGAATATTCCTTATGTATTCCTCTTAAGCCGGCCCACCATAACATGAGCCAGCCTTCTGGGCCTTGGGCCTTGTCATCCATCTGAAACACCCGCCGGGTCACCAATGGGTCTTCAGGCTCGTGAGTCGTCACACCAGTGAACCGCCAGGCACATGAGCCCAATCTTCCGGTGGGTTGCCAATGAAACGCCAAGTCCGGCCGGGTCATACCACGGGGTATATCCCCGACATTAGCCCCACGTTTAATTTGGATTTATCCATGTTAAACTAATCTGCAATATAAACACAAGAACAAATTTGACAGGTTGTGCTCCGGGTTAATTATTCTTGTAAACCGACACCTGATCATCCTTAAGTCCTTGACATTTTCTCCTAGAAAATCCAGGTCAATAAGCCAGCTTCATAATCCATTTGCTGACATTGGCTTTTGTAAAGAAAATTTATAAGAAATAATCCATTTGAGTCGGCCTTCAATGCTCTGATTTGAAAAAATATTGGTCTTGAAATATTCAACTGATATTCAGCCGGCTTAAAGATGTAGACCTTGCCGATTTATGATTGCCAAAATTGTCGGGTTATAAACAAATGATGCCGGGTCATGTAATTGTTGCTGATGCCGGATTAATCTTATGATGACGCCGGGTCATAAACTTTGCAGATTTCTCCGATAATAATATAATACCTGATTTGCTCAAAACTGAGAATTTGAAGTTATTCCTCCCTTATATGTATATCACCTGTAGCCCCCAAGTGCCGGGTTGTTATACTTGCAGCAACCTGGGACTTGTAATTGCCTTATGCTCATAAAAATTCCAACCAGTGTAGCCCCCAAGGGCCGGGTCATTATGCAATAATGAGCATGGACTTTGTAAATATGATCATGTAAACTTGAGCAGCAACATGTAGCCCCCAAGGGCCGGCTCATTAAGATATTACTGAGCTGGGACTTTGTATATGATTCATTGATAATAACATCATATGATGTAATCTCCAATATTGGGGCGTGAACCCATGTCCAGAAGGTTAAGAGCTTTGTACTCTACCAACTCAGTAGTGGATCTTTCAATATAATGGATTAAGGCTTGTGTACCTTGAATTTTCGACACGAGCAATTGGTAGCCCCCAAGGGCTGGCTCATTTAGAATGTGATGAGTCGGGTCTTCATTAAGTTGAGCAAAAAATGACTTTGCATTAGCCCCCAAGTGCCATGGTGCATGCTGGTAGTGACATGGGACTTGCATATTTGATGTAATCTCAATTTGAATAATGTAGCCCCCAAGTGCCAGGTCGTAAGCCTGCAGCGACTCGGGACTATTCCCTCCATTGTAAAAATAAATCATGCCCATTAATAAAATAATAACCATTGCGCTGAAGCGACTTTGAAGACCTCCATCATAATATTGGCTATTGATAACCATAATAAAAATCCAGCCATGTTGGCTATTAAAGATTTGATTAATATAATCTGGTTTGGAAAATCGGTTCGTGTGATATTGAATCGTACTGCCGGTTTAGGATACCTGTGCAGTAAGGGTGATAACCCAATCTTTAGAAGCCAAAACTTCCAAATGTTTATGATTGTCATATATGGTGACTTATCATCCAAAGTCAAGCCGGGGTAATCGAAACCACATATATGCTTCAGATATGAACAAAAAGGTCTCAAGACAAAACGAAAGATTGTTTTGAAAAAACTTAAGCCAAATAGAGAGAAAATGAGGCTTATGATTCGAATACGATCAGTAAACCAGACCAAAAGGGGTTAAGCTAGGATTCGAATACGATTATGAAGCCCTCTAGTGGTTTTGACGTTGCGCCGATCAAGAGGGTACCGACAACTATGTTCTCTTTGGTTCGAATACGACCTATGTTTGAACAGGAAGCCCCCAAATGACCTTGAGATTTTTTTAATGACTCTGATTCACATACGATCAAAGTCGGACCCAAGAGGGGTTAAGCTATGATTCGAATACGATCAAGAAGCCCCCTAGTGGGTTTGGCATTGCGCCGATCAATAGGGTACCAACAGCTATGTTCTCTTTGGTTCGAATACGACCTATGTTTGAACAGGAAGCCCCCAAATGACCTGTAACTGTGGCTATGAGCCGGATCAAAGGGTAATCATATCTTAGCTCAATAAGCCGGAAGCCCCCAAGTGATATATTTCTGAGCTGTGCTCGTCGGGTGCCTATGTTTGAGTTGTGTTGTGCAACAAACTCTCTTTGGTCCCTGTAATTTTTTATGAAAACTCAAACTTGCGAGATATTAATTCTTTTTAAACCGGAATTTCAAACCGGATATTGAGAGCTTCAAAGCTTTGTGGGAGATAGGTTTACCTTGAGCTGGATTTTAAACCGACATTCTTCATTTTGAACCAGAAATTTTCTGACGGCCTTCAAATTCTTATCATTATAGCAGTAGTCTCCGGGGCCAGGGTTATTTTTCCCTCCAACGACCCGAAGTTCTTGATTCACTAATACTGGCCAATTTTGCCGAGTCATGTCATTGTAGCCCCTGAGTCTTAAGACGACTCGACGAGTTGTCTTGAGATTCTTCATATTTTATCGTGATATAAACCGGCACGAGTCATTCAACAGCTCAGTAATATAATAGTCCCTCTTGCAGTAGACAACTTGTCCTGCATTGGACAACTTCAGAAGACAAAGTAACCGCTCTTTTTAAAGAAAGCAATATGTAATATAAAAATACACTGAATGGATTTCACCTGATATGTTAGGCCAGAAATTATCCACCGTGAAGTTGATGATCACCATGGTGAAGCTGATATCAACCACGGACGAGTCGGCCGCGGGATCAGACAGATGAGTCGGTCGCAGCGTTGTAAGCCGATGTGGACGGGCGAGTTAACCTCCTCGGTGTAAGCCGACATGGACGCGTGAACCGGCCGTGAGAGCGGACGGGCGAGTCGTCCATGGCGTTGTAAGCCGGTGCAGTCACGAGAGATGGCCACGACGCTGTAAGCCGGTGTAGTCACGAGAGTCGGCCACAGCGTTTGTTGGTGTACTAGATTAGGGGTACCCTAGTACCCTGAACTTGTGCACGGGCAGTTGCAGCACCCCGCGGCAAAGGCTTGCCGGGTGATCGCCAAGATCCCCCCCCCCAAGGTTCCCTTGGAGCCATCCAAGAACAAAGTATTTAGGCTAAGGAAACAAGACCCCGGCAAGAGGAGCTTGCCGGGAAGGCCAACCAAGGCGCTCCAATGAACTTGCCGCGACGCGCCACACGCTCCGGCAAGGCAACAAGGCCCCGGCAAGAGGAGCTTGCCGGGAAGACAAACCAAGGTACCTCGAAGCCCGGTGAGCGACAAGCTTCCGGACCCGACAAGATAACAACAGCGGCAAGGCGCTTGCCACGGCAGGCGGCCACTCTGCGTCCACGCTCCAGCACATCCACCAATGTGTCGCTCTGGGGGCCTCTCCGGACGTGCATGGCGGGAGGCTGTGCAGCCAGCGGTGCGCAGTGGCATGCGAAGCTGACAAGATCGCCATCGTGGCGAACGGTGGCGCCCCTAACGGTCCTTTTCTGCACTGTTCGGGCGACTCAGACGGGCCCTTGTCCCCTGCCGTCAGGGTTAGGTAGGGTGCACTGTACAAGCAACTATATCAACTACCTCGCTTTTTACGTTTTTACCCTCCTCTGCGTTGCCACCTGTCGGTGACCCCTTTAGCGTATAAAAGGAGGCCCATGCACAACGTAGGGGGGGTTCGGCTCATAGGTTTGAAGCCTCAGACAGCTTGCTTCGATCCATACGTAGCCCAGAGAACATCACACTCTCGCTTTGGAGAGCAAGAACACCAGATAATACAACCAGACAAGTAGCAGTAGGAGTGTTATCTCTCCGGAGAGCTCCGAAGCTGGGTAAACTGCTCGTGTGCCTCGCCTCAATCTGCTCTTCGTGCGATCTCCGCCCCCTGCCGAACCGAAAGGGGCCCGGTCCACCGGCCCCATAGGTGTTCGAGGATCAGTTTCCCTGACATCTTTCGCGCGCCAGGTAGGGGGTCGTCGAGATTGTGTGAACCTGATCCGGTGTTCACACGAGCTAGATCTTCATTCCCTTCATCAACATGCCACTGAAGAAGAAGACTTCGGCAGCAGCCGCTCCGTCCACGTCGTTTCCGCCACCGTTGGAGCAAACGGGTGGTGGAGTGGACGCCGGCGGAAGAACAGCCGTCGATGAGGGTGCTCACAGTGCTGCCAAGTCCAAGGACAAGGCTGCACAAACCTCGGCGACTGTACATGTTCCGCGCCACTCTCAGGAGGCGCAAGATCAGCAGCACCATGGCGCTCGCAGCACCATGCGCATGATAGACCAAGGCCAAGCTGGTGGATCTCGGGGCGCTCAAGACCAGCATGCACGCCAGCATGCTGGCACGAGCGGGGCACGGTCGCCTGGATGGGATACTGCTCCTTCTAACATAGTTAGAAGTTCGAGCACGTCCCGCTCCACGCGCCGTCCGCCACTGCCACCCACTACCCCAGCCGAAGCTTTGGCGCGAGCTCAACTTCTCCTAGATTACCCTCCGACGTCAGACAAGATCGACGAATGGAGAGCCACAATTCAGAGTCTCATCGGCTACGCCAACGGCGACACTCCACGGCGGCCGAGCGCGTCGCCGCCACCGCAGGACCACCGGACGCGAGCCGGTGGCGACGAAACGGGTGGAGGTGCAACTACCATGCAATCACCACCCCGAAGGCCAAGATCGCCGACTCGCCGGATCCACCTCGACAGCGACTCCACTGCATCGTCGGATCCACGAGCTCGTCGCGATCAGCGCCAAGTTCTTCATGATCGACAACAAGAAGATGCTCGAACCCGCATCGAGCGCCGAAGAGAAGCGCGACGTCCATCCGACAAGCACGCTGGGCCCTCTGTTGACATGCATGCGCCAGAGGAACCAGGCGATCTGCCGTACGCGGTAGGTTGTCCTGCGTTCACTCCTGAGCTGCGGCAAGTCCAGTGGCCCAGTACAAAGAACTTCAAGCCAGACGTATCGGAGAAGTACGACGGCAAGACGCATCCGTCAGAGTTCCTCAGCATCTACACCATTGCGGTGCAAGCTGCCGGGGGACGAGATGACAAGATCCTTGCCAACTACTTCCCGCTGGTGCTCAAGCCCAATGTCAGGTCCTGGCTCATGCACTTGCCGGACAACTCCATATCCTCTTGGGCTGATCTGTGCCATCAGTTTGTCGGCGCCTTTACCGGCGGACACAAGCCTCATGGCTAGGAGAGTGATCTTCATTTGCTCGCCCAGAAGGAAGGAGAGCCCCTGCGCAAGTACATCCAGAGATTCAGTAGCGTGCAGCACAACATCCCAGACGTCCACCCTGCCGCGGTGATCATCGCGTTCCATCAGAACGTGCGGAACCGCAGGATGCGGGAGGAAATGGCGATGTGCAAGATCAGGGATGTCAGTGAGTTATATGCACTGGCCGACAAGTGCGCGCGTGCTGAGGAAGGAAGGAGACTCCCCGGAGAAAATATAGGAGCGGGAGGATCTGACAGCGAAGATGCCGCCCCGACAAGGAAAAACCGGCGGCGGAACAACAGAAGGAGGAAAGACAAAGAAGTGCTAGTTGTTGAGCAGTCCGACAACGGTGGCGGCGCCAAGGAAGCCAAAGCTGGTGACTCCAGCAAGGAAGTTGCCGCGGAGGTAGCGGTCGCCGACAAGCAGGACGGCACCAACAAGCAGTATTGCAAGATTCACCGCACCAAGGGCCATGATCTTCAGAACTGCAAGAGGGTCGAGTAGCTTGTTGAGCAACAGAAAGCTGAATACGAGCGGCGCGACAAGGAGAAAGCCCAGGAAGGAGCTGGTGGATCTGGCAAGAAACGTCCAGGTCGAGGAGGACGCCGCGGCAAGGCCAAGCAGCGGCAAGGAGACAGACCTCCTCGCGGCCGTGACAAAGATGAAGATGACGACGATGATGAAGATATGGATGATGAGGAGACTGATGAGCAGGAGTTCCAGAAAGCTACAGAGGTCCTATGCGTTGACGGTGGTGCTTCTCTGCATGCCTCGCACCGCCAGCTCAAGCAGTGGATGCGGGAAGTTAATGCAGCAAAACCGCCCGTCGAGTCACGCAAGCCTCGCACGCCTATCATCTTTGATATTGAGGACCACCCGGATCGCATAACTGCGGTCGGGTGCTTGCCGATGTTGGTCTCACCAACAATCCGCAACCTCAAGGTCACTAAGATGCTAGTTGACGGTGGGGCCGGTTTGAACTTGATCTCCTCCATGGTGTTCCAGAAGCTCCAGATCCCTGACAGCGAGCTCGAAGAGACCGGCACATTTCAAGGAATCAACCCGGGAAGGAGCAAGCCAAAGGGAAAGATCACGTTGCCGGTAACATTTGGCAATGAGCTGAACTTCAGGACTGAGAGGGTCATGTTTGACGTTGCCGATTTTCCATTACCTTACAATGGAATCCTTGGCCGTCCGGCACTCGCCAAATTCATGGCAGCCTCTCACTATGCGTACAACGTACTGAAAATGCCAGGCCCAATAAGTGTCATCTCTGTCCCTGGCGACAAGAAGGATGCTCTTATCTGTGCCGACAAGATCTACCAGGAAGCAGCAGCCGCAGCAGACCGAAGGACACTTGCCGCTGAAGCTCCCGGGGGGAAGAAGAAGACCAAGTCCGACAAGAGCTCTGATGCCCACTCCGGCAAGCGCACCTCTTCGGAGTGCTGCGCTACCGTCGAGGACGTACCATTGAGCTCCACCGGCAAGTGCAAGAAGGCGATGGCAGCTCCACCTGCGACCAAGAAGGTGTCCGCCAAGGAGGATGGCACTGGTGGTACCTTCACCATCAGCGCCACTCTTGACCCCAAATAGGAAAGCGCGCTCGTTGCTTTCCTGTGGGCGAATGTCTACGTGTTTGCGTGGCAACCGTCTGATATCCCCGGTGTTCCCAGGAAAGTGATTGAGCACCACCTTGCCGTCTGTCCTCATGCGCGGCCCGTCAAGCAGAGAGTCAGGAAGCAGGCAGTAGAGCGCCAAGAATTCATCACAGAAGAAATCAAGAAGTTGGAAGCAGCAGGCCTTGTCAGAGGAGTACTCCATCCCACGTGGTTGGCCAATCCTGTTGTTGTGCGCAAAGCTAACGGGAAATGGAGACTTTGTATTGACTCCACTGATGTTAATAAAGCTTGTCCCAAAGACCCATTTCCCTTGCCGCGTATTTACCAGATTGTTGACTCCATAGCCGGATGTGATTTGCTTTCGTTTCTTGATGCATACTCAGGATATCATCAGATCTTCATGGCAGAAGAAGATGAAGAGAAAACATCATTTATCACCCCGTGTGGCACGTACTATTTCGTACGGATGCCTTTCGGTTTGAAGAATGCTGGTTCAACATTCGCAAGGGTAGTTCACCATGCTTTTGAGCCACAAATACACAGAAATGTAGAAGCTTACATGGATGACATAGTGGTCAAGAGCAAGGACAAAGCGACCTTGATTCAAGATTTAGATGAGACATTTGCAAACCTGCGCAAGATCAACCTCAAGCTTAACCCCGAGAAGTGCGTGTTTGGAGTCCCTTCCGGCAAGCTTCTCGGGTTCTTCCTGTCTCAGCGAGGAATTGAAGCCAATCCTGACAAGATCAAAGCCATCGAGCAGATCGAAGCACCAACGCGCGTCAAGGATGTACGAAGGCTTGCCGGTTGTGTGGCTGCTCTCAGCAGGTTTATCTCTAGATCTGCCGAGCGCGCCCTGCCATTTTTCAAAATTTTGAAAAAGGCAGGTCCAATGAAATGGACTCCGGAAGCGGAGGCTGCGCTGCAGGACTTGAAGAGATACCTGTCCTCCACTCCAACACTTGTCGCACCTAAGCCGCAAGAAAAGTTGCTGCTATATATAGCGGCAACCAATCAAGTGGTTAGTGCTGCGTTAGTGGCGGAGAGGGAGGCAGATGATGAGCCAGCAACCACGGCAGATCCATTCAGCGACAAGCAGGGGGCTTCGCCGACAAGCTCTGGCCCCGACAAATATGAGTTTGCGCAGGAGCATGATAAGATGCCAAGGAGAATGGTGCAGCGCCTAGTTTACTTTGTCAGTTCCCTTCTGCAGGGGGCTAGATCAAGGTACTCTGGTGTGTAGAAGTTGCTTTTCGGCCTCCTCATGGCCTCGAGAAAGCTACGCCATTACTTCCAAGCGCATGAGATCACAGTCGTCACTCGCTTTCCGCTGAAGAGGATACTGCAAAATCGAGAAGCAACAGGCAGGATTGTCGAGTGGGCGCTGGAACTGTCAAGCTTTGGCCTCAAGTTTGAAAGCACCTCAACTATCCAAAGCAGAGCATTGGCAGAGTTCATAGCAGAGTGGACGCCAACCCCAGATGAAGAAATTCCAGAAACGAGCATCCCCGTCAAAGAAGCAAGCAAAGAGTGGCTGATGTACTTTGATGGTGCCTTCTCGCTGCAAGGCGCCGGTGCAGGCGTGCTGCTTGTCGCACCCACCGGAGAGCACCTCAAGTACGTAGTCCAGATGCACTTTCCCAAAGAGCAAGCAACCAACAATACTGCAGAGTATGAAGGATTGCTTGCCGGTCTCAGAATCGCAGCAGATCTTGGGATTAAGAAGCTCATTGTCAGAGGTGACTCACAGCTTGTCGTCCGACAAGTGAACAAGAACTACCAGAGTCCGTTGATGGAAGCATATTTCGATGAAGTGAGGAAGCTAGAGGAGCACTTTGACGGCCTACAAATGGAGCATATCCCAAGAGCTCAGAATGATATTGCTGATGGCCTGTCAAAGTGCGCCGCACTAAAGTTACCTGTGGAACCAGGGATCTTTGTGCTTAAGTTGACTCAACCATCCGTAACACCATCAACTGGACAAAACAAAAAGAGGAAGTTGGTTTCTGGTGACTACTTTCCAGCAGAGCTCCCTGAAGCCGCCGCCAAGAAAGTCCCCAAGATCAACACCAAGGATGCTGAGGGGCAGTCTGCTCCGGCAAGCCTAATGGTTTGTTCCGTTGAAGCAGACGCTCCCGACAAGTTTTGCTCCGGCAAGCTTGCCGGGGAACATCAAGCTCCGGCAGGGCCGCAAGTCCTTGCTGTAGAAGCAGATGTTCCCGCAGCAGCAGATGTGCCTTTAGTCCTTGTTGTCGAGCCACAAGCTCCAGCATGGGCACAGCAGATTGTCCGTTTCCTTCAGACAGGAGAACTTCCCGAAGAGCAAGAAGAAGCGGAAAGAGTAGCCCGGCAGTCAAGTATGTACCAGTTTGTCGATAGCATACTCTACAGAAGAAGACTCAACGGTGTGAAATTGAAGTGTATTCGCCGGGAAGATGGACAAAAGCTGTTGGCAGAGATACATGGAGGCATATGTGGCCACCACATAGGTGCAAGAGCACTTGCCGGCAAAGCTTTCCGGCAAGGTTTCTTTTGGCCGACAGCCCTCCAGGATGCAACTGCACTAGTAACCAAGTGTGAAGCGTGCCAGTTCCACTCCAAACAGATACACCAGCCAGCTCAAGCTCTCCAGACAATCCCTTTATCCTGGCCATTTTCGGTCTGGGGGCTCGATATCCTCGGCCCCTTCCCCCGAGCTGTCGGGGGCTTTGAGTACTTGCACGTCGCAATCGACAAGTTCACAAAGTGGCCGGAAGTGCAGCCAGTGAGGAAGGTGACAGCACAGTCAGCAGTCAAGTTCTTCAGGTCAATTGTTTGCCGTTTCGGGATCCCTAACAGGATCATCACCGACAACGGCACGCAATTCACGAGCCGCACCTTCATGCAATACGTCCAAGACCTTGGTGCCAAGGTCTGCTTCGCTTCTGTTGCTCATCCGAGAAGCAACGGTCAAGCAGAGAGGGCAAATGCTGAAGTGCTGCGCGGGCTCAAGACCAGAACTTTCGACAGGCTGCATAGGTGCGGAAGGAACTGGATCGAGGAGCTGCCAGTGGTTCTTTGGTCGATCAGAACGACGCCAAATCGAGCCACTGGCCAGACACCTTTCGCTCTAATCTATGGAGCAGAGGCAGTTCTCCCCACGGAACTCGTATACGGATCACCTCGAGTGCTCGCTTATGATGAGCTTGAGCAAGAACAGCTGCGGCAAGACGACGCGCTGCTCCTTGAGGAAGATCGTCTTCAGGCTGCTGTACGAGCTGCTCAATACCAGCAAGCTTTGCGCCTCTATCATAGCCGCAAAGTTAAAGCCAGAAGCTTCGAGGAAGGCGACCTTGTTCTTCGGCGCGTTCAGTCCGCCAAGAATTCCAACAAGTTGACACCGAAGTGGGAAGGCCCTTATCGGGTGAGACGAGTCACAAGGCCTGGCGCTGTCCGCCTTGAGACCGAGGATGGCATTCCAGTGAGCAACTCCTGGAACATAGAACATCTTCGTAAGTTTTTCCCATAAGGCGCGGTTGCCGGAACCCGTTCCGGCAACCACCTTTTTGTACAAGTCTTGCCGCTGTTGCATGTAATCCTTTGTACAAAGCCGGGCGCAGAACCCGTGCATAAGTAAAACCCATGTGCTCCGCACAGCTTGTCCATCTCATGCGTTAAGTTCCTTTCTTGCATGTGATTATCTGACACTTTGTGCAGCACTCACATCCGGTAAGCAGTAACGAGCCGAAGAGCTCCATTATTATCTTCTCTTCTTTCTTTTTCTTTTAAAGGAAAAGAAGGTCCTCTCGCACACAAGTTTGCCGGGGGGAAGAAGAAGATTGTGGTATGGGCCAGGCGTCGTTCAAACAAGGACCTGCCTTACCGGGAAGCAAATAACAGAAAAGCTAAGTTGCCAAAGTTTGAGCAATCACTTTTTTAAATTTTTGAGTTATCTTCCTCGAACGACCCTGCTTTGTATGGAAAACCTGTGCGCGGAGGAACCTACTCGTGGCTAGTTGCGCCCTTACTTTGTTTCGAGTCCGCTCAACAGCTTAAGCGTGCTGCAACTAGTCGCGACAAGGTTTCTTGTCGGAAGCAGCACCGCCAGCAGGCTGCTGAAGTTCCGCACTCAGCGCTCGCGGCTCGGGCGCCTGCGCCGACAAGTTCCCTAGAACCATAGGGTGAAAACATACAAAGGGAGGAATCTAGTAGAGGAAATAACATTGCAATTGATAACAGAAATAAAGTTATATTACAAAGATAACTTGTCGCAGCTCTAATAGACTGTTTTCATGACATGACTAGCAGCGACAAGGGAAAAGAAGAAATGGGCGGCGTAATCTACGCGCCCGCCCTCGACTCGCTTGATCTCGTTCACCTTGTCCACAATGGGTGCGACAAGGGCCTTGAGAGCATCCAGATCGGCGTCAGGCGGCAAGGATCGGAGGACGTTGGTGAAGCTGAGGCCTGGGTTGCGGAAGGCCACCTTCATCAGCACCTTCTGGAGCACCCCAGCGCAGATTTTGCGCGACTCGTCGGCCAGCTGCTTCGGGATCCTCTCCCGGAGCCGCTGGAGTGCCGTCGCCACGCCCTTGAAGAATAGACTGAGCTTGGCGCTGGGTTGAAGGCTCTCGTCGGAAGGATACCCAAAGTCCTCCATCCCCAACTGCGCCAGCTCCTCGTTGATGACGGCGGCGGTGTTCACCAGACCCTCGGTCCAGTGCTCCACTGTGTCTCTGAAGGAGTTCTGGGTGACTGCAATGCTCTCCAGCAGCGCTGCATCAGCCTTGACCTTCTCCGCCAAGGTCTTCTCCCGCTCCTTGGCGGCCTCCAGCGTCTGCGTCAGCGTGGCCAGCTTCAGCTCCAGGTCTGCCTTGGAATCCCTGGCGGCGCTAAGCTCCTTGCCCCTCTCAGCGAGAAGGCCTTGCAGCTCACCATGGGCGGCAGCATCCTTCTCGCGCTCGCGCTTGAGAGCGGCAATCTCCTCGCTGCTCTTCCCAATATCGGCCTCCAGCCGCGCCACCTTCTCCTCTAGCTCCTTATTGGCGGCCTCTGCAGTTGCCGCGGCATCCTTTGCCTCCTTGAGCGCCCCGCCAAGTGCTCGCTCACGCTCGGCGAGCTCTTCCTCATAGCTGTCGAGGTGGGCCTTCCGCTACACTAGCTCGCCTTTCCACGCGGACTGCTTCTCGGCAGCAAGCCTTTGTTCCTCCTCAGCCTCGGCCTTCTCAAGAAGAAAGGCCGTGCGCTCCTCGTCTACTCGCTCCCGCTCCTGCGCCAGGGATCGAAGAGCTTCTTGATTTTGGCTCCGGAGCTCCTCCGCGCGCTTCTCCATGTCAACTCCCACCTTTGCGACAAGCGCTTCCCGGGAAGCTAGCTTGGCTTGCCGGGTGCGGTAGAGTGACAGCAGCTTCCGCAGCAGCTGCTCCTCCTCAGGCTCGCCACTGCTGCTGCCGGGTGCGTCAACCAATGACAGCCCAGCAGAGGCGAGCACCTCCCCGTCGAAAGTCTCCCCCTCGACTGGTGCCCTGGAGCTCGACGCCCAGGGTAGCTTGATGAAGATGTTGTCACCGGCCTGCAAGTAGGCGCCGGGCTGGGGCTCCTCGGAGCCCGGCTCCGCGGAAGCGGCAGAGGGTTCGGCGGTCGGTGCAGCGCCCGACGCTCCTGCGGACTCAGGGTCGTCAGTGCGATCGCCCGATCCCTCGCCGGCTTTCGCAACAGCAGCCCTGGCGGCCTCCTCGCCGGCGGTCGCGTCAGCACCGGCACTTTCCTCGCCGGGCCCTCAGTCTCCATTGGCTCAGCCGAAGATGGGTCTAAAGAACGAAGAGGGGAGGAAAATCAATCAAGAATCCAAGAAAGGAAAAACGAAAGAAGCAGAACCCAAGGGAAAGTTTCTGGGCAAATGGATTACCTGCGCCAAGATCTTCAGTTGCGGCCGCGGTTGCCGCAGGATCAGCAGTGTCGTCCCTTGCCGGAGAGTCCTCCCTTGCCGGAGAGCGCTCCCTTGCTGGGGACTCCTCCCTTGGCGGCGCAGTCGAAGCAGGTGGCACTTCGGGACCGGCCTCCGGGCGCTCTTGATGAGGCTGCTCTGCTCCTGCACAAGTCAATAAGCAAGATATCAACAAAGGAAAAAGCACTCAAGCGCGCCCGACAGCAGAAGGCTAAACTATGAACTTACGCTGGGGGCTGCGCTGGGGGCTGCTCCGAGGGGTGATTGCCGGGTCCGTCAAGGTGGTCTTGGACCCACCTCCTGCCGACGCGATGGGGTCATCCTCGATGACGATCACCGCAGCCTTGGCCCTCTTCGCCGCTCTCTGGGCCAGTGTTCTGAAAAGAAAGAAGTCCAGATTGGAGCAAGTCAGATACAAGATATAAATAGCAAGATTGAAGGATTATAAGAGCACCAAAGAAACTCACTCTTCTTTCTCCTCATCGGAGCTGAGCGCGGAAAGATCGAAGTCCGGCCCTCCTCCGGTGCGGCGAGGTGGAGGAGTAGGATCCCTTGCCCGCTTGGCGGGGGCGGCGGCGGTGGCCCGGGAAGGTCCCGCTCCAGTTGCCGCTAATGCGTGAGGCACTCCCGCAGCAACATTACTTGCCACGGTAGAGCGCGTCGCGCGGCTCGGTGGCTGTGGAGCCGGCTGCCGCCCTGCTGCCTCCCCGGCCCTGCGAAGGCGCCTCCTTGGCGGGGCCGGGGGCTCCGCCTGCGGCAAGCTCTCTGAAGGTTCAGCCTCCTCCTCGCCGGCCTCGCTCGACTCGGCTTCAGAACCGGCAGGCTCCTCCTCGCCCATGAACTCCGCGCGTTCGGCAAGGTTTGCCGCCTCTGCAGTCTCCGCCTCCTCCACAGTGAACCCAAACACACCCGCAGCAGCTGCGGCCGCAACCTCTTCCGCCCTGGTAGCGATAAGCTGCAGCTCCTCGTCGGTGGTGTCACGAGTAAGGCTCTTCTGCTCATCAGCGCGGACCGGCAACTCCTCCAAGGTGTCGAAGAACGCTCGCACAACGTCGTCCGTAGGCTCTTGCCAAGTGGGGACGATGCCGTGTGAATCGCACAACGGCATCATGGCGCGGATCCGGTCAAGTGAAGAGTTATTGCACAAAGGAACTACGCCCCTCGGTAGTGTGAATGGGTGCTGGGGGTCGCGTTTGAATAACTCCAAGAGCATTGCATCCAACTCCAAGACAGTGAAGTTGTAGTTCAGGCCCGGCCGCAGCCTCATGATGTCTGCCGAATTCTTGAATTCCCAGGCGGGCCTCCTCCTCTCCTGCAGGGGGGCAATGCGGCGGCGAAGGAAATCTGCCCCGACAGCACCTACGGTGAGCCCGGCAAGCCTGAGGCGAAGAATCCTAGTGATGGCGATCTTCAGCCTCTCGTCTTCTTGGGCCATGTTGCTCCAGTCATTGCCGCGCACTATTGGAGTTTGGCGCACGGCGGTGAAGGGCTGCGGATCCTCCTCGACGATCCAACACCACTCCGCTCTCTACTCCTCCCACTTGCTGCAAAGCTCACCCTCCAAGTACGCCTCTTTCTTGCCGACTCTCGAGACCCAGGCAATCCCTCCGGCAAGCGGCTCTCCTCTCTCTACCCGAGGTATGAAGAAGTGGCGGAAAAGGGCTACACTAGGGTGGACTCCGACAAAGTTTTCGCACAAGTGTGCGAAAACTGCCATGGTCAAGACAGCATTGGGGGTGAAGTCAAGGAGGCGGAAGCCATACGTGTTCATAATGTCACAAAAGAATTCCGAGAAGGGCGGGCAGAGCCCGCAGTAGAAGAATAGCGGGAAGAACGGGTACCCATTTGGAGCCGACTCTGAGGCAGCAGCCGGGAGTACCCTCGTGCGCGGATGCGCACGCGTCTCCGTTGCCCAAAAGAGGTAGAAGTACTCCCTCAGCTCCTGCACTCCGAGCTGGGGGGTGAAGATCGCCCGCTCCTTCCGCAGCGCCGCGAGCCACTGCGCCTCGGCCAACTTCACGCCCTTTCCCTTGTCGCCTTTCAGGGCCATGGCGGAGGTGGTGGAGAAGGTCGACGGCGTGGTGATGCTGGTGGCAATGGGGGGCGGAGCGCTACTCTCTCGGCTTCGAGAAGAAGAGGGGAGCGGCGGAGTTTGTGAAGAAGGAGTATCAGCAAGCAGCGAGGGGGAACGAACTGCCCCTGTTTCCTCTGCTTATAAAGAGGGACGGGGCGGACGTTTCGGCCTTCCACTTAAACAACCACCCACGATCTCTCCCACAATGCCGCAATCAACGCGTGCCGTTATGGGAGAGTGCGGTGGATACGGAACAAGATTTGGCGTGGCCCAGCCTGCGTGTACCCGTGCCCTGTCTTGGGCCTGGCCCAACAGCGCTCGGCACCGTGTCTGGCCCAGGCCCGGGGGCTCCTGTCGGTGTACTAGATTAGGGGTACCCTAGTACCCCGAACTTGTGCACGGGCAGTTGCAGCACCCCGCGGCAAAGGCTTGCCGGGTGATCGCCAAGATCCCCCCCCCCCAAGGTTCCCTTGGAGCCATCCAAGAACATAGTATTTAGGCTAAGGAAACAAGACCTCGGCAAGAGGAGCTTGCCGGGAAGGCCAACCAAGGTGCTCCAATGAACTTGCCGCGACGCGCCACGCGCTCCGGCAAGGCAACAAGGCCCCGGCAAGAGGAGCTTGCCGGGAAGACAAACCAAGGTACCTCGAAGCCCGGTGAGCGACAAGCTTCTGGACCCGACAAGATAACAACAGCGGCAAGGCGCTTGCCACGGCAGGCGGCCACTCTGCATCCACGCTCCAGCACATCCACCAACGTGTCGCTTTGGGGGCCTCTCCGGACGTGCGTGGCGGGAGGCTGTGCAGCCAGCGGTGCGCAGTGGCATGTGAAGCTGACAAGATCGCCATCGTGGCGAACGGTGGCGCCCCTAACGGTCCTTTTCTGCACTGTTCGGGCGACTCAGACGGGCATTTAATGCCCTTGTCCCCTGCCGTCAGGGTTAGGTAGGGTGCACTGTACAAGCAACTGTATCAACTACCTCGCTTTTTATGTTTTTACCCTCCTCTGCGTTGCCACCTGTCGGTGACCCCTTTAGCGTATAAAAGGAGGCCCATGCGCAACGTAGGGGGGGTTCGGCTCATAGGTTTGAAGCCTCAGACAGCTTGCTTCGATCCATCCGTAGCCCAGAGAACATCACACTCTCGCTTTGGAGAGCAAGAACACCAGATAATACAACCAGACAAGCAGCAGTAGGAGTGTTATCTCTCCGGAGAGCTCCGAAGCTGGGTAAACTGCTCGTGTGCCTCGCCTCGATCTGCTCTTCGTGCGATCTCCGCTCCCCCGCCGAACCGAAAGGGGCCCGGTCCGCCGGCCCCATAGGTGTTCGAGGATCAGTTTCCCCGACAGCGTTGTAAGCCGGTGCAGGAGTCCGTTGAGTAAGGACGACCCCCTATGCCGAAAGATGTTGGTGCGCCTCCATCTCCGCGGTATAATGGCATAAACAATTGTCCTGTGTAAAAATGTTACAGAGAAAAATAATTGTTCTTTGACCGAAAACAGTAAGTGTTTAATAAGATAAATTTAGATAGATATCACCTAATGTTTGTGAATGGCCGATGATCTGTACGCCGCGTCAGAGGCGGCTCAATATAATGTCGGTGGTTCAGGCAGACCGGTGACTCCCAGCGACTCAACACAGCAGAGGCAACTCGACATGGCCCCGACGGTTTAACGCGGCGGTGACGGCGACATTGGGATGAAGACTTTTCAGAATTGTTTTGTACTGACACTGTTTTTGTTTGAGGGGTAGCCAACTTGCCGTACCACCAACAATGATTAGTCTTAGACCCTTCTTAATTAAAATAGCACAAGTCTCGTCGCTGGTCTTGAGCCTTTGGAACTTGGCATTCAACTTGTGCAGCACCTTGATAGGAGACCCCTCAAAAATTTGTGCAAACTAGAGTAACGCGGCAGTGAGGAGCGCTGCGGCGGCTCGGCAAGACAGCAACTGTGGGCGGCTCGTGGTGGCGACTCTGCAGTGGCTTACGACAGCGGCTATGGACTCAGCAGGGGCCGAGTCTTCGTGCAATCATGGCAGCAATTTTAGGCAGCTCGACGGCATGTGACAACGATGGTCGAGCAAGGAGAGGTCAACAGAGATGCAGTAAGGCATGGCAGAAGCAACACTCATAGGCGGCAGAGGCAAAACCAAGCAGGGGCGACTCAAGGCGTGGTAGCCTAGAGGCGAGGCAGCAGGCGATGACGACTCGTAGCGGACACCAAGACGGAGGTCGTTTGAACAGGCGAGCCGGCTGGTGGCGACCGCGAAGCAGGGCCACGGCTGCGGAGGCTTTCGAGCCGGACCCTGCACATTGGCATATGTATCCAGACCTTACAGCTCGTGTCTCCTCGTGCAGCCTGCTTTCTTGTGTGTACGTATATCCATCAGTAATACCAATTCAAAAACTGAACTAGCACTCAAACCACGTGAGAAGTACAGATCCTCTTGTCCTTTTGTGTGATGACATGGAGGAGTAGTACCATCCGGAAGTAGTACTAGTAATAGCAACAGAATGCCTCGGGACTTGGCGCACCGGTGAAACATGCGGCAACAGGAAAATGCGGTCTCGGTGACTTACGATTTGACCGCTCCCCAATCGCACAACACAGCAAAAAGTTTCCTATCGGTTCCTGCAACATAATCTTTGCACTGTTCGATCTTCAACCTGCAGCAGCGGCGGCGCACCTGATGCCATCTTAACTTTCTTGAACTCGAACCTCCGTTTGTCGATTGTGAGTTTCTTGATCCCTAAAAGAGATCCCTCCAAGAACTCATCATCACCGTGCACGAGCCCCACGGTGGGCGCCAACTGTCATGGAATTGTCACGGTAGATGTCCTAGTGTGAGGACTTAGTCGTGAGGCCAACGCATCTATGTAGTAGCTTGAGAGGGGTTGAGCAGAATCGAGAGACGCAACACAAGACAAGGATTTAGACAGCTTCAGGCCCCGGGAAACATCATCCGGTAATAGCACTACATGCTGTTTGTGGCTAGATCTCATTATGCTCATGAGAGAGTCGCCATAAACTGGCTCGCCTCTAGTTGTGTCTAGACCTAGATATTGTTTCTTGTTGCTTGTCCTTCTTTGGGGAGCCCTGCCCCTCCTTATGTAAGTTGAAGGGGCGGGTTACATGACTAGTCCTAGTAGGATTAGGATTACATTATTTACAAGTGGAGTCCTAGTCATGCTTCCTTTGTAGGAGAATATTCCTTATGTCTTCCTCTTAAGCCGGCCCACCATAACATGAGCCGGCCTTCTGGGCCTTGGGCCTTGTCATCCATCTGAAACACCCGCCGGGTCACCAATGAGTCTTCAGGCTCGTGAGTCGTCACACCAGTGAACCGCCAGGCACATGAGTCGCCAATCTTTCGGCGGGTTGCCAATGAAACGCCAAGTCCGACCGGGTCATACCGCGGGGTATATCCCCGACATTAGCCCCACGTTTAATTTGGATTTATCCATGTTAAACTAATCTGCAATATAAACACAAGAACAAATTTGATAGGTTGTGCTCCGGGTTAATTATTCTTGTAAACCGACACCTGATCATCCTTAAGTCCTTGACATTTTCTCCTAGAAAATCCAAGTCAATAAGCCAGCTTCATAATCCATTTGCCGACATTGGCTTTTGTAAAGAAAATTTATGAGAAATAATCCATTTGAGTCGGCCTTCAATGCTCTGATTTGAAAAAATATTGGTCTTGAAATATTCAACTAATATTCAGCCGGCTTAAAGATGTAGACCTTGCCGATTTATGATTGCCAAAATTGTCGGGTTATAAACAAATGATGCCGGGTCATGTAATTGTTGCTGATGCTGGATTAATCTTATGATGACGCCGGGTCATAAACTTTGCAGATTTCTCCGATAATTATATAATACCTGATTTGCTCAAAACTGAGAATTTGAAGTTATTCCTCCCTTATATGTATATCACCTGTAGCCCCCAAGTGCCGGGTTGTTATGCTTGCAGCAACCTGGGACTTGTAATTGCCTTATGCTCATAAAAATTTCAACCAGTGTAGCCCCCAAGGGCCGGGTCATTATGCAATAATGAGCATGGACTTTGTAAATATGATCATGTAAACTTGAACAACAACGTGTAGCCCCAAGGGCCGGCTCATTAAGATATTACTAAGCTGGGAGTTTGTATATGATTCATTGATAATAACATCATATGATGTAATCTCCAATATTGGGGCGTGAACCCATGTCCAGTAGCGGATCTTTCAATATAATGGATTAAGGCTTGTGTACCTTGAATTTTCGACAGGAGCAATTGGTAGCCCCCAAGGGCTGGCTCATTTAGAATGTGATGAATCGGGTCTTCATTAAGTTGAGCAAAAAATGACTTTGCATTAGCCCCCAAGTGCCATGGTGCATGCTGGCAGTGACATGGGACTTGCATATTTGATGTAATCTCAATTTGAATAATGTAGCCCCCAAGTGCCAGGTCGTAAGCCTCCAGCGACTCGGGACTATTCCCTCCATTGCAAAAATAAATCATGCCCACTAATAAAATAATAACCATTGTGCTGAAGCGACTTTGAAGACCTCCATCATAATATTGGCTATTGATAACCATAATAAAAATCCAGCCATGTTGGCTATTAAAGATTTGAATAATATAATCCGGTTTGGAAAATCGGTTCGTGTGATATTGAATCGTACTGCCGGTTTAGGATACCTGTGCAGTAAGGGTGATAACCCAATCTTTAGAAGCCAAAACTTCCAAATGTTTATGATTGTCATATATGGTAACTTATCATCCAAAGTCAAGCCAGGGTAATCGAAACCACATATATGCTTCAGATATGAACAAAAAGGTCTCAAGACAAAACCAAAGATTGTTTTGAAAAAACTTAAGACAAATAGAGAGAAAATGAGGCTTATGATTCGAATACGATCAGTAAACCAGACCAAAAGGGGTTAAGCTAGGATTCGAATACGATCATGAATCCCTCTAGTGCTTTTGGCGTTGCGCCGATCAAGAGGGTACCGACAACTATGTTCTCTTTGGTTCGAATACGACCTATGTTTGAACAGGAAGCCCCCAAATGACCTTGAGAGTTTTTTAATGACTCTGATTCGAATACGATCAAAGTCGGACCCAAGAGGGGTTAAGCTATGATTCAAATACGATCAAGAAGCCCCCTAGTGGGTTTGGCATTGCGCCGATCAACAGGGTACCAACAGCTATGTTCTCTTTGGTTCGAATACGACCTATGTTTGAACAGGAAGCCCCCAAATGACATGTAACTGTGGCTATGAGCCAGATTAAAGGGTAATCATATCTTAGCTCAATAAGACGGAAGCCCCCAAGTGATATATTTCTGAGCTATCCTCGTCGGGTGCCTATGTTTGAGTTGTGTTGTGCAACAAACTCTCTTTGGTCCCTATAATTTTTTCTGAAAACTCGAACTTGTGAGAGATTAATTCTTTTTAAACCGGAATTTCAAACCGGATATTGAGAGCTTCAAAGCTTTATGGGAGATAGGTTTACCTTGAGCTGGATTTTAAACCGGCATTCTTCATTTTGAACCGGAAATTTTCTGACGGCCTTCAAATTCTTATCAATATAGCAGTAGTCTCCGGGGCCGGGTTATTTTTCCCTCCAACGACCCGGAGTTCTTGATTCGCTAATACTGGCCAATTTTGCCGAGTCATGTCATTGTAGCCCCTGAGTCTTAAGACGACTCGATGAGTTGTCTTGAGATTCTTCATATTTTACCGTGATATAAACCGACATGAGTCATTCAACAACTCAGTAATATAATAGTCCCTCTTGCAGTAGACAACTTGTCCTGCATTGGACAACTTCAGAAGACAATGTAACCGCTCTTTTTAAAGAAAGCAATATGTAATATAAAAATACACTGAATGGATTTCACCTGATATGTTAGGCCAGAAATTAGCCACCGTGAAGTTGATGATCACCATGGTGAAGCTGATATCAACCACGGATGAGTCGGCCGCGGGATCAAACAGATGAGTCGGTCGCGGCGTTGTAAGCCGTTGCGGACGGGCGAGTTAACCTCCTCGGTGTAAGCCAGCGTGGACGCGTGAACCGGCCGCGAGAGCGGATGGGCGAGTTGTCCGTGGCGTTGTAAGCCGGTGCAGTCACGAGAGACGGCCATGACGCTGTAAGTCGGTGCAGTCACGAGAGTCGGCCACAGCGTTGTAAGCCGGTGCAGGAGTCTGTTGAGTAAGGACGACCCCCTGTGCCGAAAGATGTTGGTGCTCCTCCATCTCCGCGGTATAAAGGCATAAACAATTGTCCTGTGTAAAAATGTTACAGAGCAAAATAATTGTTCTTTGACCGAAAACAGTAAGTGTTTAATAAGATAAATTTAGATAGATATCACCTGATGTTTGTGAATGACCAATGATCTGTACGCCGCGTCAGAGGCGGCTCAATATAATCTCGGTGGTTCAGGCAGACCGGCGACTCCCAGCGACTCAACACAGCAGAGGCAACTCGACATGGCCCCGACGGTTTAACGCGGCGGTGACGGCGATGTTGGGATGAAGCCTTTTCAGAATTGTTTTGTACTGACACCTTTTTTGTTTGAGGGGTAGCCAACTTTCCGTACCACCAACAATGATTAGTCTTAGACCCTTCTTAATTAAAATAGCACAAGTCTCGTCGCTGGTTGAGCCTTTGGAACTTGGCATTCAACTTGTGCAGCACCTTGCTAGGAGACCCCTCAAAAATTTGTGCAAACTATAGTAACGTGGCAGTGAGGAGCGCTACGGCGGCTCGGCAGGACAGCAACTGTGGGCGGCTCGTGGTGGCGACTCAATGCCTGGTTGGCGCGACGACTCTACAGTGGCTTACGACAGCGGCTGTGGACTTAGTAGGGACAGAGTCTTCGTGCAACCATGGCAGCAATTTTAGGCAGCTCGACGGCATGCGACAACGACGGTCGAGCAAGGAGAGGTCAACATAGATGCAGTAAGGCGTGGCAGAAGCAACGCTCGTAGGCGGAAGAGGCAAAACCAAGCAGGGGCGACTCGAGGGGTGGTAGCCTAGAGGCGAGGCAGCAGGCGACGATGACTCGTAGCGGACACCAAGACGGAGGTCGTTTGAACAGGCGAGCCGGCTGGTGGCGACCGCGAAGCAGGGCCACGGCTGCGGAGGCTTTCGAGCCGGACCCTGCAGCCTGCTTTCTTGTGTGTACGTATATCCATCAGTAATACCAATTCAAAAACTGAACTAGCACTCAAACCACGTGAGAAGTATAGATACTCTTGTCCTTTTGTGTGATGACGTGGAGGAGTAGTACGATCCGGAAGTAGTACTAGTAATAGCAACAGAACGCCTTGGGACTTGGCGCACCGGTGAAACGTGCGGCAACAGGAAAACGCGGTCTCGGTGATTTATGATTTGACCGCTCCCCAATCGCACAACACAGCAAAAAGTTTCCTATCGGTTCCTGCAACATAACCTTTGCACTGATCGATCTTCAACCTGCAGCAGCGGCGGCGCACCTGATGCCATCTTAACTTTCTTGAACTCGAACATCCGTCTGTTAATTGTGAGCTTCTTGATCCCTAAAAGAGATCTCTCCAAGAACTCATCATCACCATGCACGAGCCCCACGGTGGGCGCCAACTGTCATGGAATTGTCACGGCAGATGTCCTAGTGTGAGCACTTAGTCGTGAGGCCAACGCATCTATGTAGTAGCTTGATAGTGGTTGAGCAGAATCGAGAGACGCAACACAAGACAAGGATTTAGACAGCTTCGGGCCCTGGGAAACATCATCCGGTAATAGCCCTACATGATGTTTGTGGCTAGATCTCATTATGCTCATGAGAGAGTCGCCGTAAACTGGCTCTCCTCTAGTTGTGTCTAGACCTAGATATTGTTTCTTGTTGCTTGTCCTTCTTTGAGGAGCCCTGCCCCTCCTTATGTAAGTTGAAGGGGCGGGTTACATGACTAGTCCTAGTAGGATTAGGATTACATTATTTACAAGTGGAGTCCTAGTCATGCTTCCTTTGTAGGAGAATATTCCTTATGTCTTCCTCTTAAGCCGGTCCACCCTAACATGAGCCAGCCTTCTAGGACTTGGGCCTTGTCATCCATCCGAAACACCCGCCGGGTCACCAATGAGTCTTCAGGCTCGTGAGTCGTCACACCAGTGAACCGCCAGGCACATGAGTCGCCAATCTTCTGGCGGGTTGCCAATGAAACACCAAGTCCGGCCGGGTCATATATCCGACCGGGTCATACCGCGGGGTATATCCCCGACAAATTTCTTCATCCATAACATAACCATCAGGAACAACAGGCAATTCATTTCTAGGGGGAGAATCTTCATCATCACTTTCATCAATATTATCAGTTTCAATAATTTCATTCTCCCTAGTCCTAGCAAGTTGTTCATCAACAAATTCACCAAGTGGCACAGTAGTATCAAGCATAGAAGTAGTTTCATCATAAGTATCATGCATAGCAGAAGTGGCACCATCAATAACATGCGACATATCAGAATTAATAGCAGAAGCAGGTTTAGGTGTCGCAAGCTTACTCAAAATAGAAGGTGAATCAAGTGCAGAGCTAGATGGTAGTTCCTTACCTCCCCTCGTAGTTGAGGGATAAATCTTGGTTCCTGGATATTTCAAGTTCTTCATAATGATAAGCAGATATAAATCCCAAGTGAATCAAAGAATAGAGCTATTCTCCCCGGCAACGGCGCCAGAAAATAGTCTTGATAACCCACAAGTATAGGGGATCGCAACAGTTTTCGAGGGTAGAGTATTCAACCCAAATTTATTGATTCGTCACAAGGGGAGCCAAAGAATATTCTCAAGTATTAGCAGCTGAGTTGTCAATTCAACCACACCTGGAAACTTAGTAGCTGCAGCAAAGTGTTTAGTAGCAAAGTAATATGATAGTAGTGGTAACGGTGGTAAAAGGTAACGGTAGCAAAAATAATATTTTTGGTGTTTTATGGTGATGATAACAATAGCAACAGAAAAGTAAATAAGCGAAGAACAATATATGGAAAGCTCGTAGGCAATGGATCGGTGATAGAGAATTATGACGGATGCGGCTCATGATGTAATAGTCATAACATAGGGTGACACAGAACTAGCTCCAATTCATCAATGTAATGTAGGCATGTATTCCGAATATAGTCATATGTGCTTATGGAAAAGAACTTTCATGACATCTTTTGTCCTACCCTCCCGTGGCAGCGGTGTCCTAGCAGAAACTAATGGATATTAAGGCCTCCTTTTAATAGAGTACCGGACCAAAGCATTAACACATGGTGAATACATGAACTCCTCAAACTACGGTCATCAACGGCAGTGGTCCCGATTATTGTCACTTCGGGGTTGCCGGATCATAACACGTAGTAGGTGACTATAGACTTGCAAGATAGGATCAAGAACTCTCATATATTGATGAAAACATAATAGGTTCAGATGTGAAATCGTGGCACTCAGGCCCTAGTGACAAGCATTAAGCATAGCAAAGTCATAGCAACATCAATCTCAGAACATAGTGGATACTAGGGATCAAACCCTAACAAAACTAACTCGATTACATGATAAATCTCATCCAACCCATCACCGTCCAGCAAGCCTACGATGGAAACTCACGCATGGCGGTGAGCATCATGAAATTGGTGATGGAGGATGGTTGATGATGATGATGGCGACGGATTCCCCTCTCCGGAGCCCCGAACGGACTCCAGATCAGCCCTCCCGAGAGAGTTTAGGGCTTGGCGGCGGCTCCGTATCGTAAAACGCGATGAATCCTTCTCCCTAGTTTTTTTCTCCCTGAAAGTGAATATATGGAGTCAGGGTTGAGGTCGGTGGAGCATCAGGGGGGCCACGAGGCAGGGGGTGCGCCCAGAGGGGTAGGGCGCGCCCCCACCCTCGTAGACAGGTGGAGGCCCCATGACATTGATCTTTCTTCTAGTATTTTTTATATATTCCAAAATAATTCTCCGTTGATTTTCAGGTCATTCCAAGAACTTCTATTTCTGCACAAAAATAACACCATGGCAATTCTGCTGAAAACAGCGTCAGTCCGGGTTAGTTCCATTCAAATCATGCAAGTTAGAGTCCAAAATAAGGGCAAAAGTGTTTGGAAAAGTAGATACGACGGAGACGTTTCAGCGATGGCCCTGGCTTTCGACAGTGCTGTAGCGGCAACGGCGTCCGGCAACAACTGTCGACGGGCACCGGCGGCGGAGCGTGTGGTGTGTGTTCAGTGCACAACCAACAGGGACGCCACGCACACTACACTATGTCGGGGACTGCGTTGCCGCCGTGGTGTAGCCTCCCTGCTGGAGCTGTCCTCTGATGACGGCGGAGTGGCTGAGTGACGACGACGGACCGGTTGCACCGACGATTGCGGGAGAAGCAGATGAGATAAGCTATAGGGAGGGAGGGGAAAATGTGACGCAGGACTCACCAGTCGTGAGGGTTTATATAGCAGGTCGGTAAGCATTAGGATTTTGGGGGGTTTCACCAAGTTGGGTGGGAAGCTTGTGCGGGAACGTGCGAGGTTGCGCGGGAACGGGCTCACCGACGATTCATTGATGTCACCGTTTGACCAAAAGAACACTCCCACGTGCTGCGCAAGCTTGCGCTGTAAGCCGTCTGTGGCAGCGGGGTGACAAGACGTGCGAGAGGAGTACGAATGGACACATACACATATGGTTAATACAAAAAAAAGTTTGTGGTTTAATTACCTACTTTACCCACGTCCTGGTTTATAAGTAGGATTTAACTAATAAAATATGAATGCATGTTGCCAAAGATTATATCGTTGGATTCGTATTTGAACATAGTTTCCAGTTATACAATTTTTGTAACATGCATTAACATTTTTTTGTTAAATTTAAGGTTATATACCAGCAAGCGTTTGCTTGCAACACACATGGCTTATTCCATCACAAACAACTCGAATGGATCAACTGTATGCCACGTATCACACACGCAACTCTAATATGATTCATGCTTGATGTCTCCGACATTGCTCGCATAGTTCATCTTATTTGCCACATATCACCGTGCCGACCTCTGCTCGCGTCCCTCGGCAAGCTCGGCTCACTGTTAGGCACTGCAACACGCTGTGCTCGCCGTTAGGTGCCGCGGTGCGCTCTGCTCCCGTCCTCGGC
>NC_041384.1:159085611-159102684 GCF_002162155.2 Triticum dicoccoides | reverse complement strand
GCGACCGTGGAGCGCTCTGCTCGCGTCCCTCCACGCGCGCTCTGCCAGCGGTTGGGCGTGCGCATGATCACGTCGGGGCCCTCATATGCATGCGGCTGCACCGCGCGTGTTGCCATGCGATGCAGTTACATGTGGCACGATGGAGTTACGCGCTACAAATTTGAACTGCCATCAGGGCCTGCCAATATTCATGGCCGTCTAACTTCCCCTTTAATTCCCACGGCCATTATAACCTTAGTCTCTTCAACCTTTCGATCGTGCCCCACAACACAACAAGCACACCCACGATGACACATAGAGAGGGGATGTCTAGCGGCGCTCCAATGGAGTTCGACGAGCATAAAGTGGAGACCCACGCGAGGGAGACGGGTCTCTCGGTGGTGTACACCATCGACCCGGCCGTGGTGGAAGTCTACATCAACATCGTTGAGTAGTTTCTTGCTCGAGACAAGTACAAGGTGGTCGGCATCGACCTCCAGTACACCACCGGTCATCCCAACATAGATTAGAAGGTTGCCATCGCCTAGTTGTGCGTGCGCCATCATGTCCTCATCTACCACTACTGCATGGACACAGAGCCTTGTGATCGTTTCAACAGGTTTGTCAACAACACTGACTACAAGTTCGCCATGGTGGAAACCACCGACGATGTAAAAGCGCTCAGGGTTACGGGCTTGGCCTACAAGAACCTTGTCGAAATCCGTGAGCACTACAGGGTCTGTGGCAGCACGAAGAAGGACTCCTTGGTTGAACTCGCCGCGGCCATCATCGACCCCTACTATGAAAAGATGAAGCAGGATGCCCAGAGAACAAGTCTGGTATCCTGGCACAGGTCCTGGATGTGGCAACTAGAGGAACCTCACCTCAGGTTCGCGGCCAAGAGCGTGTACACATGCTACGAGATGCACAGGCGGATCGTTGACATGAGGAAGTGTCTCGTTACTCAAATCGACAAGCCTGGATCGAGCCACAAGCAGAGCAAGCATCACAAGAAGTAGATGATGATCAGATGATCGTTTATGCTAGTTAATCATGCAAGTAATACATAGTTTACTTTATTGGTGTGTGGGAATGTCATGTGTGTAGTAGCCACCTATGTAATTATGCATGTAATAGTTTACTTTGGTGTGTGCAAATGACATGCTTGTAGTAGCTACCTATGTAAGTGGATGTTTAATTTGGTTATGCAACCATGTCCTTATAAGTGTGTGTATATATATGTTGTTGTTCTGTATGCAATCCCATCGCACAACACACACATCTTATTAGCAGCAACCGTCTGTGTTATTATCGGTCTTCACACACATTTGTGATTACGGACCTGTTTGCCGCGTATAGCACACATCTTGTTATATTGAACCGTTTCTATTCTCTTGTCTCAACACAAACAGTTCATCCGAGTGAACCGCATGTCGTATATCGCACACACCTTGATCTGGCTGACCGTTTCTTTTGTGTTTCCTAATCACAAATAGTTCATCCGAGTGAACCGTATGCTGTATATCGTACACACCTTCATCTGGCTACCCATTTCTTTTGTTCCTCCTCATCACAAACAGTTCATTGAACTGAACCGTATGCCCTTCATCGCACACGCAACTAAAATCTGAACCGTGTTTGATGCATCCTCCATCGCAAATGTTTTGTACCTTTTTGACGAGTTTTTTACACCATCGTTTGTGATTATTGCATTGCACACAGTTTCATCGAAGGGTCTCTGATCGTAGTGTCGCGTTAGCAGCATCCTGCAGTAGTGTAATGAAATAAGAATGATGACATGATGTAGACAAGATCTATTTATGTAGAAATATACCCCATCTTTTTATCCTTAATAGCAACGATACATACGTGTCGGTTCCCCTTCTATCACTGGGATCAAGCACCATAAGATCGAACCCATCACAAAGCACCTCTTCCGATGGCAAGAAAAATTGATCTAGTTGACCTAACTAAACCAAAGATTTGAAGAAGAAATACGAGGCCATAAGTAATCATGCATATAAGAGATCAAAAGACTCAAATAACTTTCATGGATAAAAACATAGATCTGATCATAAAGTCAAAGTTCATCGGATCCCAACAAACACACCGCAAAAAGAGTTACATCAAATAGATCTCCAAGAGACCATTGTATTGAGAATCAAAAGAGAGGGAGGAAGCCATCTAGCTACTAACTACGGACCCACAGGTCTACAATGAACTACTCACGCATCATCGGAGAGGCACCGATGAGGATGATGAACCCCTCTATGATGGTGTCTAGACTGGATCTGGTGGTTCTGGAACTTGCGATGGCTCGAATTGATTTTCGTCGACTCCCCTAGGGTTTCTAGAATATTGGGTATTATAGAGCAAAGAGGTGGTGCGGGAGGCCACCAAGGTGGGCACAACCCACCTGGGTGCGCCTGGGGGTGTCGGTGTCAAAACCGGCGGATCTCGGGTAGGGGGTCCCGAACTGTGCGTCTGAGGTTGATGGTAACAGGAGACAGGGAACACAATGTTTACCCAGGTTCGGGCCCTCTCGATGGAGGTAAAACCCTACGTCCTGTTAGATTAATATTGATGAGTATGGGGGTTACAAGAGTTGATCTACCACGAGATCGTAATGGCTTAAACCCTAGAAGTCTAGCATATCTGATTATTATTGTCCCTACGGACTAAACCCTCCAGTTTATATAGACACTGGAGGGGACTAGGGTTATACAAAATCGGTTACATAGAAAGGAAATAGTATGTCCGGCCGCCTGACTTGCCATCCATGCAAAGGAGAGTCCTATCCGGACACGGGAAAAAGTCTTCAATCTTGTGTCTTCATGGCCCAATAATCCGGCCCATGTCCAACAGGCCGGACGCCCGAGGACCCCTTAGTCCAGGACCCCCTCAGTAGCCCCTGAACCAGACTTCAAAGACGAGGTGTCCGGTGTGTAGATTGTCTTCGGCATTGCAAGGCGGGTTCCCCCTCCGATCACTTCAAAGTCCATGACTTAAAGAGCGGTATTCGACTTTTCCATTTAATCTCGCGCCCATCGGCTTCCACGCCTTCCTGACTTTAGCTTCCACATGGCGAGACAATACGAGAGGTCGGGGTATTTTTGCACATACTACCCTGACCATACCAGAGAGGTGCCTATTTAAAGAGAATAGATCTCAGATCCATTCCACACCTTGCGAAAAAATCCCCAGAGTTCGCTAAGCGGAACCACCCCAACATGGCTAGCAATCCTAGATCTTCCTCTCTTCCCCACGGCTCCGAAAAGGGTGATTGGGAGAGATGTTCTGTATCTCACAGCCAGCTAACGAAGCTGTAGAAACATGGCTTTCTTCCTCCCGCAGATCTAGTCCCCGTCCGAGCAGGAGTGGCGTCCTTCAATGGCGGGGCTCATGCAGAGAACTTCCCCAATCCGTCCAGGGGGAACGAGTATGCTTCGTTCCCTTCTTGCTGAGAGGCGTCGGATTTGCAATCCATCCCTTCCTCCAAGGACTTCTGGAGTATTATGGCCTCCAACTGCATAGTTTCACCCCCGCCTCCATCCTGCACATCGCGGGTTACATTGCTCTATGCGAGATATTCCTAGGTTGCGAGGCCCATTTTGAATTATGGAGAAAACTGTTCTGCCTCGTCCCTCGTAATCAAGGGGGGTCAATATTCGAAGTGGGAGGAGCCGAAGTGTGGAGTATCGCCGGGACCGGATACCTGTCCGGCATGCCAAAGAAGGCTTCCAAAGAGTGGCCGTCCGAGTGGTTCTATATTGATGACGCTGCTCTTCCGGACCTAGTCTGAATGGGCCTCCCCGAATTTTCAAGTGCCCCATTGAAGAAACACCACAGCTGGCGTCCTCGGAGCCTCGAGGAGGAGGATAGCGCAGAAGTCAGTCAGTTGATGGGCAAGATTAAGACGCTCGCCCAGTCCGGATTGTCAATAATCGAGGTAATGGCGATCTCCATAGTGCGGGGGGTCCAACCACTCCAATACAGAGGGCTTCCCATGTGGCACTATAATGGGGAAGATGACGCCTCACGCTGCGGTCGGAAGGGTCCGAAAACCCATGCCGCTTTGGCCAAAATATTGGCTGAATTATACAAAGGGGAGAAGGAGGAGTTCACTCGTCTCCAATATCGAGATGGATTTTCCATGTATAATCCTCCTAGCTTGGTAAGCTCCGATCCCACCATTTTACTCCTCTCCCCGAATCATTTTTACAAACAGTAACCTATCCACTCGCAACAGGAATGGCAGAAGGCTATCGAGGGGATCCATAGCCCCGCCCCCCAGCCAGAGGGTCACACCGGGACCTTGACCCGGATTCGAAGAAGATCCGGACATATTTGTGGAGCTCGAGGATGGAGTATTCTATCAGACAAGCTAAGACGGTACGGAAGTACCCATCATCGCCGATTACCCCGGCCTCCTTCCTCCTTCGCATGTAAGTAATTTAAAAGACACCTTCTTCGAAAGGGTTTCCTTACTATGCCTCACCCACCACACTATTTCCTGTTTTGTACCACTCTCCTCAGCGTCACAACGTGCACCAGAAGCGTCTCCGAGGAGAGCGGTGCCCGCGTCGAGCACATTTTCGAAGAGAAAGGCAAATGATATATGGTAGAACCCTCATCAAAGAGGTAAGGCTTTCTTTTGAAGAATCCATATTATGATCGCTACATCAAATTGTGATGCCATTCGCCGCATTCTATCAGGAAAAGTGTTCGCCGGACTATGTCAGGGGATCCCGCCGGCCGTGCCTCCACTAGTCAGGTTCCGGACCCTGCCCTAAGGACGGGGGCTGACACGGGAGTGGCGCCGAACTGTTCTTCCGCAGAGGATTCGGACAATATGTCCGTCACGAACTCTGAAGTGGAGAGCGCCATGAATCATCATCGTCGGAGGGCCGCTCTTCATGACCCCGACTTTTCAAAGGAGGCATTTGATGCTTTCGGCTCGGCCGATGCGTACATCCGAGCTGCTCGGGGTGGGCTTGTAAGAGCCACGGACCAGCATCTAAAATATATGCTGGTAAGTTTATATTGTACCAATCTGATAGTTATATACCAGTAGCCCGCGAGACTTGAAGCAGTTGATCCAACTGATTGAAGGATCATTGTATAACCAGGTACTTACGGAGAAGAATAGCCTGTTATCTCAAGAACTAGAAAAGTCTCAGACCCAGCTAACTGCTGCCAATGTTGAACTGGAGAAATCCAAGAAAGCATCACCTGGTAATGTTTCCCTCCATCGAGAAAACATAATGGTATACAAATAATGCTAACACTGTTTCTCACCTCTTAATAGGATCATCAGATCAACTGCAAGAGCAACTGAAAGCCGCTCAAGGGGGAAAACGAGAAGCCAAAAAACTACTAGTCGTGGGCGAGCGTGTGCTAACACGAGTCGTGGAGGAGAAAAATAAGCTCCAGTATTCCAATACCCAACTGGGCAAGGAACTGAAAGATGTACGGGCCCAGCTAGCTGACTTCGTGTAGGAAAATAAGAGGCTTTGAGGCGGCATATTTAGTATGTGGTCAAACTTACCTCCATGTAATTCGGAAATGAAAGGGACTAACAGATTTATGCATGTAGGTATGCTGACTGGCTGTCCCGAATAGGAGGTGTCCAGATTCTCGGGCGATCTACTAGAAGAGCTGTCGCAAGTGCACGAGCAAGCTCGGCAAGCGATGCGAAGTGTTGCCAAGGTTTTATGGCCATCTGCCTACCCTCCCGGAAGAATGGAGGAGCTTATACATCTATTCAGGGGAGCGCGGCGACATTTTCGATTATGGAAGATATCGGCCTACCGGGAAGGTACACGAGAAGCCTGGGCCATGGTAAAAACACGGTATACCAAGCTTGATCCGAATCATATGGCTCAGGTCGGACCTCTATGGTCAAATGGAAAAGAAATTCCCGTTAGTTTGGTATATGACCAAGTCAAAGTAGCTGCCCGATATTCCCAACAGGATTGCAAGTTAGACAGCTTGTTAGACGGTAGAAAGGACTAAGTTTTTTAGTCTAATTGACTATGTACTTTCCTTGACATATTTGTCCCTAGCCGGATTTGTAAAACAATTGTCATGGCAGACCTTTTCGCTTCAACCTCTGGACCCGAAGGTGCAGAGTGTTTTCGAATACCTGGGCGGCAAAAAATAGACCGGGGTATGCGTGGAAAGTAGGCGTAGGGGTCATAGTTGCTTGAACAGACAAGTTGTATCCAGCTAGCTATGTTATATTACAGTGTGATTGCAAGAAACATCTTCTAGAGAGAATAGTTCTGTTAAGGGTTCCTTTCCATGGGTAGTCATGCGTTAATGTGCATGTCCGAACTGTGATTTGCAGAAATCATAGTGTTCGTAACACCTGGGTGCTCACCATGGGGTGAATGAAAAAAACATCTTTAGTCCTACGACCGAATATTCCCTTAAGAATGCTAGCTTTCGGCTTCACCCAGTCTGAGGTACACATCCGGATGACCCTGCAGTAACAATCGCAGAGGTGCTCCTTTTATGCCCTAGCCGAACTAATGGGAACATAGGGCATAAGCACAGGAGCCAGGCAACCTAGCTTGGCCAAAACTTAAGTCGTATCGATGCATATAATTAATGGCAAAGAAAAGGTACATATGAGGAGAACACACATATGTGACGAGCTTGATGCTCGGAAAATAACAATAATAAGCTTCTGTCCAAGAAGCCCCTAGGTATAATGGACGTACATATTTGAGTATGTGTATGTCAAAGGTGCACGGTTGAGCTGCGCGAAGAGCTTTAAAGCTAAAAAAGAAGCGAAAAGAGAGGAAAAAGGTATTGGAAACAATAGGTGGAAGGAAACGAACAAAGCTTTCGACACTAGGCATAGAATCATCGGAGTCTGGACGCGTTCCAGGGGTTCGGCTCTAGGCAATTGTCAGATGCATCACGTAGGCGGTATGCTCCCCCAGTGAGAACTTCATCAATGATGAAGGGACCCTCCCACTTTGGCTTGAGTTTGTCCTTTTTCTTCTCCGGGAGGCGTAGAACAAGTTCGCCAACATTGTATGTCTTGGCCCGTACTTCTCTGCTTTGATATCTGCGGGCCTGCTGTTGATAAAATGCGGAACGGGCTTTTGCGATGTCGTGCTCCTCCTCCAAGGCATCTAAGCTGTCCTGCCGATCGATCTCGGCCTCTCTCCCTCTTCGTACATGCGCACTCGAGGTGAGTCATGAATAATGTCGCAGGGTAACACAGCCTCTGCGCCATACACCATAAAGAAAGGTGTGTATCCGGTAGTGCGATTGGGCATGGTCTGCAGCCCCCAGAGTATGGAGTTGAGATCCTCAACCTAGTGCTTGTCTGATTCTTTTAAAGACCACAATAGTCTGGGTTTGATGCCTCTCATAATAAGACCATTGGCTCATTTGACTTGACCGTTTGTTTGCGGATGATATACAGAGGCGTAATCGAGCTTAATGCCGAGATTAGCACACCAGTTTTTCACCTCATCGGCTATAAAGTTAGAGCCGTTGTCGCTGATGATGCTGTGTGGAACACCGTAACGGTGCACAACACTGGATATAAAGTCTATCACTGGTCTGGCTTTGGCCGTTTTAACTCGTTTGGCCTCTATCCACTTAATGAACTTATCTACCATAACTACCAGATATTTTTTCTTGTGACTGCCTCCTTTAAGGGGTCCAACCATGTCAAGCCCCCAGACCACGAAAGGCCAAGTGATGGGGATTGTTTGTAGAGCAGTGGGCGGCATATGGCTTTGGTTGGCGAAAAGCTGGCATTCGATGCAATGTTGGAAAAGGTCCTGTGCATCTGCTCGGGCCATCGGCCAGTAGAAACCTCTACGAAAGGCCTTGCTTACAAGGGCCCGAGCTGCGGCGTGGTGACCACCGAGACCGGCATGAATTTCAGCCAAAAGCTGCCGCCCCTCCTCCTCGGAGATACATCTTTGAAGCACTCTGGTAGTGCTTTTCTTGTAGAGTTCTCCTTCATGGACCTTATAGGCTTTCGAATGCTGAACAATGCGGCGGGCCTCATTCATCCTCAGGGAGCTCTCACCTATTGAAGTAGGCCAAGAATGGTTCGGTCCATGGGGCAATGACTGCCATTAAAAGATGGGCCGATGGTGTTGTTTCGGTGGCTGAGCCTCTGATGACGTCGGTATGTTCAACATCTGGGGTTATGGTCGGGTCCGTACTGACGCTGTCGCTCTCCCCTTACCACACCATGGATGGCTTGAAAAGCCTTTCCAAGAAGATGTTTGGTGGGACGGGGTCGCGCTTGGCGCCAATGCGAGCAAGGACGTTCGCCGCTTGATTACTCTCTTGAGCCCCATGGTGAAACTCGAGCCCCTCGAACCGAGCCGACATTTTGAGAACGGCCTTACGGTAAGCCGCCATCTTTGGACCCTTGGCATCGAAATCTCCATTTATTTGAGATACCGCGAGGTTCGAGTCCACGCACACTTCCAGGCGTTGTATGCCCATGGAGACAACCATCCGAAGACCATGCAATAAAGCCTCGTATTTGGCTGCATTGTTGGAGTCGGTGTATAATATTTGGAGTACATACTGAACTATATCTCCAGTGGGGGATGTTAGGACAACGCCTGCCCCTAAGCCCGCCAGCATTTTGGAACCATCGAAATATATGACCCAGTTGGAATATGTGCCATACTCTTTAGGGAGTTCGGCTTCTGTCCATTTGGCGATGAAGTCTGCCAGTACTTGGAATTTGATGGCCCAGCATGGCTTATATGCTATATCGAATGGAAGGAGCTCAATGGCCCACTTTGCAATCCGGCCCATTGCGTCGCAGTTGTTTATTATGTCGTTCAGTGGAACTTCGGAAGCCACTGTGATCGAGCACTCTTGGAAATAGTTTTGTAGCTTCCGGGATGCCATGAAGACCGATATGCTATCTTTTGATAATGAGGGTACCGGGATTTGCATGGAGTTAGTACGGTAGATACGTAGTATACCGGCTTCTGGAGCGGGAATTTGTGTCCGTCCTCTTCTCGTTCGACGACGAGTACTGCGCTCACCACCTTGTGTGTTGCAGATATGTATAATAGCATTGGTTCGCTGGCGCTTGGTGCGGCTAGGATTGGGTTGCTTGCTAAAAGAGCCTTTATTTCTTCCAATCCGGCCGTTGCTGCATCTGTCCACTCGAAGTGATCGGTGCGTCAGAGGAGCCGATAAAGTGGCAATGCTTTTTCTCCTAGTCCGGAGATAAAGCGCCTTAAAGCTGCCACGCATCCAGCTAGCTTTTAGACCTGTTTAATGTCTGTTGGTGTAGCCAATTGTGATAAAGCTAGGATTTTGGCTGGATTTGCCTCGATTCCTCTATTGGAAACAATGAAGCCCAGTAGTTTTCCCGAGGGGACACCGAATATGCATTTTTCCGGATTGAGCTTAATGTCATATGTCCAGAGATTGTCGAATGTGAGGCGTAAATCATCTATCAATGATTTGACGCACTTAGTCTTGATGACGACGTCGTCCAGATATGCTTCAACTGTTTTACCGATTTGTTTCTCCAGTCATGTTTGAATCATGCGTTGATAGGTGGCACCGGCGTTTTTGAGCCCAAAGGGCATGGTGTTGAAGCAGAAAGGCCCGTATGGGGTAATAAATGCCGTTGCGGCTTGGTCGGATTCCTTCCTTTTAATTTGATGGTATCCGGAATACGCGTCAAGGAAACACAGTGAATCATGTCCTGCAATGGAGTCAATAATTTGATCGATGCGGGGGAGCAGGAATGGATCCTTAGGGCAAGCTTTGTTGAGGTCTCTGAAATCGACACACAAGCGCCAGGATTTATCCTTCTTTGGCACCATCACCAGGTTTTCTAGCCAGTTTGGATGTTTTATTTCTCTGATGAATCTGGCCTCAATTAGCTTGGCTAGCTCCTCCCCCATGGCTTGTCATTTGGGTTCGGAAAAGCGTCGCGGTGTTTGCTTAACTGGCTTGTATCCCTTTAATATATTGAGGTTGTGCTCAGCCAAACTGCGTGGGATTCCTGGCATATCAGAAGGGTGCCAGGCGAATATGTCCCAATTCTCGCGTAGGAACGCTCGTAGTGCGGCGTCCACCATTGAGTCCAGCTGTGCACCGATGGAGGCTATTTTCTTTGGGTCCGTCGGGTGGACTTGAAATTTGACTATTTCATCTGCTGGTTTGAAGGAGGTGGATTTAGAGCGCTTGTCGAGGATTATGTCATCCCTATCCACCATTGAGCGCAACGCGTTTAACTCTTCGGCCACAAGGGCCTCGGAGAGTGCCTCGAGGTCCAGGGAGGCTGTTTTGTTTTCAGCGTGGAGGGCTATATCTGGATCACTTGCGAGAGTGATAATACCATTGGGCCCGGGCATTTTGAGCTTCATATACCCGTAACAAGGTATGGCTTGAAAGCGCGTGAATGCATCTTGCCCCAACAGGGCGTGGTATCCACTATTGAAAGGGGCCACTTGGAAGGTTATTTTTTTGGACTGGTAATTATCCGGCGTGCTGAATACCACATCAAGTGTGGTTTTTCCCACGCATCGTGCCTCCCAGCTGGGAATAATTCCTCGGAAGGTCGTGCTACTTTGCTCAATACGGCTCCTGTCTATGTCCATTTTACTGAGTGTATCCTCGTAGATGAGGTTTAACCCGCTGCCACCGTCCATGATCACTCTGGTAAGTCGAAAACCATCCACAATTGGATTGAGGGCCAAGGCCGCTGGCGCTCGGACTGACCGGGCTTTTGGTTCGTCACTGGCATTGAAAGTTATGGTCATGTCATTCCAAGGATTTATTTTTGCGATTTGACAGACTTCAGCGAGGTCGCAGAGTGCCCTTTTGTGCCGATTGTTTGAAGCGAAAGTCTCGAAGATTGTCAATACTCTGCGGTCGTCGTGTTCCGGGGGGAGTTCTTCAGAGGTATGTTTGGTGAGGATATCCTTGCCACTCTTGGCCACTTGCCGGAGTATCCAACATGCTCTAAGGCTGTGGATAGGTATGGTATCTGGTGTTGTGTGTATTTTGCACGGCCTATCGAGCCATCCTTCCAAAACGGTTCTGCGCCCCGTAATGGGTTTGGATTTCTTTACTACTGTGTTGGGCGCCTCTCGAGGGTGCATCCTTTTTGTCCGGAGAAAAGGTTGAGTGGGAGCTGGCGGCTCCCAATGAGCTGCCTGAGTTTTCCAGGCACTTCCCATTGCGCAGTACTTCTGTACTATGGCTGTCAAATCGGCGAAGTGTGATACGTGATGGCGGTTTGATAGCGTTGAGGATTCCTTCGTCCGTACAATTACTATGGAATATTGAGATCACGTCTTCGTCATAACAATCTTTGATCCTATTCTTGACAAGGAGGAATCTGGCCCAAAAGTGATGGACTGTTTCCTGAGACTGCTACCGTAGGTAGGTGAGATCGCGTATATCTAGGTGGGTGGGTGGATTTAAATCCGAACCCTGGCCCAATTTGGGATCTGGAGTTTGAGAAATTTCCGAGCTTAATAGTTCAGGTTCCAGGAGATCGACCGATTTTTCAGGTCTACCGTCTGATTCCAAGCTCGAAGGACAAAGCGTGTCGTTCCGTGGACAGGTGTCCGGCTCTACGAGCTCGGGGATACAAACATAGTTCGTCCTCAATATAGGGGGAGAATTGTTGTTTTGCTCCTCCACTACTGCTATCTGGTGGGTGATCGATGGAGATTTGATTTCTCTTCGATCGAGTTTGAGCCCAATCCGACCGTAGTCTATGGGGACCCCCAGAGCGGCGATGTGATCCAGGAGTTTGTTCAAGGACGACAATTCCGTCGGATCCATCTATTTGCAGTATTCGGAGTCAATCCGGAGGCGATTTTTGATGACCCGAGAAGTCATCGTCAGTTCACCGGCCGAACGGGTGGTCATGATAAAGCCACCAAACCGAAGGGTTTGGCCTGAGGCCAGGGCTCCATCGACGGTGATGTTGTCCTTGATCACAACGCGAGCCATCAACCCTGACTTTGATGTCACATTGGAACTCTCAATGAAAGCACCAATGTCGGTGTCAAAACCGGCGGATCTCGGGTAGGGGGTCCCAAACTGTGCGTCTAAGGTTGATGGTAACAGGAGACATGGAACACGATGTTTACCCAGGTTCAGGCCCTCTCGATGGAGGTAAAACCCTACGGCCTGCTAGATTAATATTGATGAGTATGGGGGTTACAAGAGTCGATCTACCACGAGATCGTAATGGCTTAAACCCTAGAAGTCTAGCCTTTCTGATTATTATTGTCCCTACGGACTAAACCCTCCAGTTTATGTAGACACTGGAGGGGACTAGGGTTATACAAAGTCGGTTACATAGAAAGGAAATAGTATATCCGGCTGCCTAACTTGCCATCCACGCAAAGGAGAGTCCTATCCGGACACGGGAAAAAGTCTTCAATCTTGTATCTTCATGGCCCAATAATCCGGCCCATGTCCAACAGGCCGGACGCCCGAGGACCCCTTAGTCCAGGACTCCCTCAGGGGGCCCAGGCGTGCCCTGGTGGGTTGTGCTCCCCTCGAAGCACCCTCGGGTACTTTCTTGACCCAACAGGTGTCTTCTGGTCCAGAAAAAATCACCAAAAAGTTTTGCTGCTTTTGGACTAGATACGTCTCCAACGTGTCTACTTCTCCAAACACTTTTGCCCTTGTTTTGGACTCTAACTTTCATGATTTGAACGGAACTAACCCGGACTGACACTGTTTTCAGCAGAACTACCATGGTGTTATTTTTGTGCAGAAATAAAAGTTCTCGGAATGACCTGAAAATCCACGGAGACACGTTTTGGAATTTGTAAAAATACTGACGAAAGAATCAGCGTAAGGGGGCCCACACCCTGTCCACGAGGGTGCTGGGCGCCCCTGCCTCGTGGGCCCCCTGAGGCTCCAGCGATGTCAACCCCAACTCTATATATTCACGTTCAGGGAGAAAAAAATCAGAGAGAAGGATTCATTGCATTTTATGATATGGAGCCGACACCAAGCCCTAATCTTCATCGGGAGGGCCGATCTGGAGTCCGTTCAGGGCTCCGGAGAGGGGAATCCGTCGCCATTGTTATCATCAACCTTCCTCCGTCACCAACTTCATGATGCTCACTGCCATGCGTGAGTAATATCATAGGCTTGCTGGACGGTGATGGGTTGGATGAGATTTACCATGTAATCGAGTTAGTTTTGTTAGGGTTTGATCCCTAGTATCCATTATGTTCTAAGATTGATGTTGCGATGACTTTGCTATGCTTAATGCTTGTCACTAGGGCCCAAGTGCCATGATTTCCGATCTGAACCTATTATGTTTTCATGAATATATGTGAGTTCTTGATCCTATCTTGCAAGTCAATAGTCACCTACTATGTGTTATGATCCGGTAACCCCGAAGTGACAATAATCGGGACCACTCCTGATGATGACCGTAGTTTGAGGAGCTCATGTATTCACTAAGTGCTAATGCTTTGGTCCGGTACTCTATTAAAAGGAGGCATTAATATCCCTTAGTGCCCAATAGGACCCCGCTGCCATGCGAGGGTAGGACAAAAGATGTCATGCAAGTTCTTTTCCATAAGCTCGTATGACTATATTCAGAATACATGCCTACATAACATTGATGAACTGGAGCTAGTTCTGTGTCACCCTATGTTATAAATGTTGCATGAGGAATCTCATCCGACATAATTATCCATCATTGAGGCAATACCTACGAGCTTTTCACATATTGATCTTTGCTTAGTTACTTTTCTGTTGCCACTATTACAATTGCTACAAAAACTACTATTGTTACTTTTGCCATCGTTACCGTTACTTCCATACTACTTTGCTACTAAATACTTTGCTGCAGATATTAGGTCTTTCAGGTGTGGTTGAATTGACAACTCAACTGCTAATACTTGAAAATATTCTGTGGCTCCCCTTGTGTCGAATCAATAAATTTGGGTTGAATACTCTACCCTCGGAAACGGTTGCGATTACCTATTCTTTTGGGTTATCAAGACTATTTTCTAGCGCCGTTGCCGGGGATCATAGCTCTATTCTTTGAGTCACTTGGGATTTATATCTGTTGATCACTATGAGGAACTTGAAAGATGAAATAACCAAGATTTTTTTCCTCAACTGCGAGGGGAGGTAAGGAATTGCCATCTAGCTCTACACTTGATTCATCTTCCATTTTGAGTAAACTTGCGACACCTACTCCTGCTATTGATTCTGATATGTCACATGTTATTGATGATGCCACTTCTACTATGCATTATGCTTATGATGAAAGTACTTCTATGCTTGATAATACTGTGCCATTAGGTGAATTTCTTGATGAACAACTTGCTAGGGTTAGAGAAAATGAAATTATTGAAACTGATAATATTGAGGATGTGCTTGAGGGTTATGTTATGGATGAAGAAACTGCTAGAGATCTTTTAGCTTGCAAAGATAGATATGATCTTAAGAAACTGTTAGCTAAGCTAAAAGAAAAGTCTTTGAATGCTAGAATGAAATATGACCCTGCTTTTTCTACTTCACCTATCTGTATTTCTAATAAGGATTATGATTTGTCGATCCTGAGTTAATTACTTTGGTTGAATATGATCCTTTTTATGGCTATGAATCTGAAACTGTTGTGGCACATCTTACTAAATTGATTGATATAGCCACCCTATTCACTCATGAGGAAAAAATTTCGTTACTACTATATCCTTAAGTTATTTCCGTTCTCATTAAAGGGTGATGCTAAAACATGGTTTAATTCTCTTGCTCATGGTTGTGTGCATAGTCCCCAGGATATGATTTATTACTTCTCTGCTAAATATTTCCCCGCTCATAAGAAACAAGCTGCCTTCAGGGAAATATATAATTTTGTGCAAATTGAAGAAGAGAGTCTCCCACAAGCTTGGGGCAGGCTTCTCCGATTACTTAATGCTTTGCCTGATCATCCTCTCAAGAAAAACAAAATACTTGATATCTTTTATAATGGTCTAACCGATGCTTCCAGAGACCACCTATATAGTTGTGTTGGTTGTGTTTTCAGGGAAAGAACTGTTGAGCAAGCTGAATTGCTATTCAATAATATATTGAGTAATGATAATGATTGGACACTTCCTAAACCAACTACGAAGAAAAAGGGTATTCTATTTCTCAGTCTTGAAGATATGCAAGAGGCAAAGAAATCTATGAAAGAAAAGGGTATTAAAGCTAAAGATGTTAAGAATTTACCACCTATTGAAGAAATACTGGTCTTAATAACCTAACACATGTAGTAAAGGTAAATTCCCTCTATAGATTTGATGAAGGTGATATTCCTCGTAATAAGTCTGCTAGCTAATGCTTGGATGAGTTCGATAATTTTATTGTTAGACAAGAAAACTTCAATGATTATGTTGGTAGACAATTGAGACATAATGCTTATATGATTGAACACTTGAGTGATTATATGTCTAGAGTTAAAGGTGACCTTAATCTTATTAGCAAACATGCTTCTATGGTTACCACTCAAGTAGAACAAGTGCTTAAAGCACAGGATGATTTTCTCAATGGATTGAATAATAAGGAAAATGAAAATGCTATTAGAGTTGTGACTAGAGGTGGTAAAATGACTCAGGAACCTTTGTATCCTGAGGGCCACCCTAAGAGAGTTGAGCAAGATCCTCAGAGAACTAATGTTGATGCACCTAGTCCTTCTAAGAAGAAGAAAAAGAAAAATGATAGGACTTTGCATGCTTCTAGTGAACCTGTTGTTGACACACCTGAGCAATGATATTTCTATTTCTGATGCTGAAACACAATATGGTAATGAACATGAACCTAGTGATAATATTAATGATGATGTTCATGTTGATGCTCAACCTAGCAATAACAATGATGTAGAGATTGAACCTGCTATTGATCTTGATAACCCACAATCAAAGAATCAATGTTATGATAAGAGAGACTTCGTTGCTAGGAAGCACGGTAAAGAAAGAGAACCATGGGTTCAGAAACCCATGCCTTTTCCTCCTAAACCATCCAAGAAAAAGGACGATGAGGATTTTGATCGCTTTGCTGAAATGATTAGACCTATCTTTTTGCGTATGCGTTCGACTGATATGCTTAAAATGAATCCTTATGCTAAGTATATGAAATATATTGTTATAATTAAAAGAAATATACTGGAAGCTGAAATTTCCACCATGCTTGCCAATTATACTTTTAAAGGTGGAATACCTAAGAAACTAGGAGATCCCGGAGTACCAACTATACCATGCTCCATTAAAAGAAACTATGTTAAAACTGCTATATGTGATTTTGGAGCCGGTGTTAGTGTTATGCCTCTCTCTTTATATCGTAGACTTGATTTGAATAAGTTGACACCTACTAAAATATCTTTGCAAATGGCCGATAAATCAACTGTTATACCTGTCGGTATTTGTGAGGATGTGCCTGTTGTGGTTGCAAACGTTACTATTTTAACAGACTTTATTATTCTTGATATTCCCGAGGACGATAGTATGTCTATTATTCTTGGTAGACCCTTTTTGAATACTGCAGGGGCTGTTATTGATTGCAACAAAGGCAATTTCACTTTTCATGTTAATGATAATTAGCATACGGTACACTTTTCGAGGAAACAACCTCAAGTCCACAGTATCAATTCTATTGGAACATTTTCCATGATTACTATTGGAGGTTTTGAATTCCCTCTTCCTACTGTCAAGAAGAAATATGGTATTCTTATTGTAGGGTACATGCACATCCCCGTTGAGGTAACCTAGTGTTATTCGAAAATTCTCCGATTTCATGTTATTCGAAAAGAGTTTGTTAACAAGACTTGATCAACCTTGTTAGTGGATTCCTTTTGATGAGCATGAGATGGATGAAGTTAGAAAGAACAACTCTCTGTACCCTCCTTTTACTTTATGTTATTTAGATTAAATAAAGCAAAAATTGTATTTTTTGTCTGTTTTCCGCATTATCCTTGCAATAAAAATACCCCGAAAATGAAAGTTCTCCAAATGTCCTAAAAATGATATATGATTTTTTGTACAATATTTAAGAATTACTGGTACTGAGAAAACACCAGGGGGCCCATCACTTGGCTATGAGGGTGCA
>NC_041384.1:159083706-159085401 GCF_002162155.2 Triticum dicoccoides | reverse complement strand
TGCCCCTGCCTCATGGACCCCACGTGGACCCCCTCCACTTATTCTAGCACCCACTCACTTCGTCTTCCTCCAGAAAAAATCCTCCCATAGCTCAAACCCGAGTTCTAGCTCATCTTGCTACCATTTTCGATCTCCTTGCTCAAAGCTCCACTCACAAAACTACTTTAGGGGATTGTTCTTCAAGAAAGAAAATGATGAAGAGATTGTTGAGGGGCTCATCGAGCCGAAGTTCGAAGGATAAGAAGAATGAGGAGAATAAAAAGCCCAAATACAATCTTCCTCGCACTGCGGAGGTTCGGCCGTGTGATTGGCCTAGTGATGAGTTCTTAAGAACCGCCGGAATTTACGATGATTTCTATTACTTGGTTGAGAATGCAGGCCTCACTGAGTTCCTCCATGACCAACGCGAACAGTATCTCCTACTCACTAATATTTTTGTGCAAAATGTTTATTTCCATGCTAAGAAATCGCCACCTTCAGTGGAGTTTCACTTATATGATGAGGTTAAGGAGATGTCACTCCATGATTTTTGTCGAGTCTACAAGATACCCATTGAGGGTAGCATCGAGGAACCACACCGTAGTGATGTGGATGGGTTTATTGATAGAATTGATGTAGGAGAAACTAGGAAAGTTTCCGATGCAAGAATTACCAGTATACATTTTCCTATTCTATGTTACTTTGCGATATTTGCTAGTAGATGCTTAATTCGTCGCGGGAATAGTGGAAATCTTCGTGCTCCTGATATTGTTATTTTGCGCCATGCTTTGTTTCATGATACCACTTTCATCTTAGGCGCTATTGTTGCCAAACGATTAAATCTCAACCATACAAAGGGCCCCATTTTTGGAGGCATCTTTGCTTCATGCCTTGCTGAACATTTTGGGATACCTATTAGGCATTATGAGAAAGAAGAAAAGTTGATGCCTCCTATTTTTCTAGATTATAAGAGTATGGTAGCACATGATTTTATTGTTAAAGATTAGAAGAAGATGCTTAAGTATAATTTGATATTTGATAAAACTCACTGTGAGATTATTACCTTGCTTGCGCCCTCTCTATTTAACATACTTTCAGGCACGTACCTCATCTTACCCGAGGCCATTTACGCATACTGGAGGTTGACACAAGTCCCAGATCCTGAGCTTGAGCCACCACTTGATTCTTATCGCCAGTCTGTTTATTAGTGGGATCCAGAGGAGATCACCAACCAGTGGCACCCTGAGGACCCCCCTTACACTACTGGAATCAGCTACTTTGCCATCTGCCAGCTCTTTGCCGTCAGCTAGCGGACGGCAAAGAAGCTCTTTGCCATCAGCTACCCAAAAGCAGACGACAAAGAAATGGCAGACGGCAAAGAAGCTCTTTGGCGTCCGCGGGCTCTTTGCCGTCTGCTGGCAGACGGCAAAGAATCTTTGCCGTCCGTTGGCAGACGGCAAAGAGAGAGGTGGCCCCCACCCCCCGCCTGTTTGGAAAAAACTTAACGGCCCACCTCTTTGCCGTCTGCCAGCAGACGACAAAGAGGCAAAAGGGCGGACGGCAAAGATAGGCGGACGGCAAAGAGGACACTACCTAACGGCCCGTACCCCCCGCCCGTTACTCTCTGTTCTCTCCTCGCCGACGCGCCCTGCCACCACTTCCCACCCCACCGCCGCCGTCGCCGCCCCCACCACTCGCCGCCGCCCGGTCGCCCCA
>NC_041384.1:159074998-159082506 GCF_002162155.2 Triticum dicoccoides | reverse complement strand
CACCCCGACCCCGAAACAACACCCCGACACCGACACGGCACTACCCCGACATCGACACGACACCCCGACCCCCCGACCCCGAAACAGCACCCCGACCCCGACACGGCACCCCGACACCGACAGGACACCCTGACCACCGACACCTCCCGAAAAGGTGTTCTTTGGCCTTCCAGAGGCCGACGGGGTCATATATTTGTGAATTATTAGTTAGGTCATATATTTTTCGATTTTGTTATGAAAAACATCATATATAATTGTGTTGATCGTGTAGTTTTAAATGTGCAGTTGTTTCATCGCTGCGAGGTTTGGTGTTCGATGACCTCGCCGTGCGTTTGACGAGCTCTGCCCCTTCGTTCGTGGGTGAGCACAAATGACAAGTCCTCCTCCCCCATTAATTATTTGATCTATTCCGATGAAACTTGATAGCTAGCTATATATGTTGGGGAACGTAGCAGAAATTCAAAATTTTCCTACGTGTCACCAAGATCTATCTATGGAGAGACCAACAACGAGTAGAAAGAGAGTGCATCTACATACCCTTGTAGATCGCTAAGCGGAAGCGTTCAAGTGAACGGGGTTGATGGAGTCGTACTCGTCCTGATTCAAATCACCGATGATCCTAGTGCCGAACGGACGGCACCTCCGCGTTCAACACACGTACAGCCCGGTGACGTCTCCCACGCCTTGATCCAGCAAGGAGAGAGGGAGAGGTTGAGGAAGACTCCATCCAACAGCAGCACAACAGCGTGGTGGTGGTGGAGGAGCGTGGCAATCCAGCAGGGCTTCGCCAAGCACTACTCAGGAGGAGGTGGAGTTGGAGAGGGGGAGGGCTGCGCCAGAACTTCGTGTATAGCTCCCATGCACCTCCCCACTATATATAGGGGTGGAGGGGCTGGTTTCTTGCCCTCCAAGTCCATTGGGGCGTTCGCCAAGGTGGGAGGAAAGAAATCTCATTATTTCCTTCCCCACCGATTGTTATCCCCCCTTTTTAGGGATCTTGATCTTATCCCTTCGGGATATGATCTTATTCCTTCTAAGGGGGGATCTTGGTGCGCCTTGACCAGGGGTGTGGGGCCTTTCCCCCACTACCCACGTCCATGTGGGCCCCCCCATGCAGGTGGGCCCCACTCCGGAACCTTCTAGAACCTTCCCGGTACAATACCGAAAAATCCCGAACATTTTCCGGTGGCCAAAATAGGACTTCCCATATATAAATCTTTACCTCTGGACCATTCCGGAACTCCTCGTGACGTTCGGGTTCTCATCTGGGACTCCGAACAACATTCTGTAACCACATACAAACTTCCTTTATAACCCTAGCGTCATCGAACCTTAAGTGTGTAGACCCTACGGGTTCGGGAGACATGTAGACATGACCGAGACGTTCTCCGGTCAATAACCAACAGCGGGATCTGGATACCCATGATGGCTCCCACATGTTCCACGATGATCTCATCGGATGAACCACGATGTCAAGGACTTAATCAATCCCGTATTCAATTCCCTTTGTCTATCGGTATGTTACTTGCCCGAGATTCGATCGTCGGTATCCAATACCTTGTTCAATCTCGTTACCGGCAAGTCACTTTACTCGTTCCGTAACACATCATCCCGTGATCAACTCCTTGGTCACATTGCGCATATGATGATGTCCTACCGAGTGGGCCCAGAGATACCTCTCCGTTTACACGGAGTGACAAATCCCAGTCTCGATCCGCATAAAACAATAGATACTTTCGGAGATACCTGTAGTGCACCTTTATAGTCACCCAGTTACGTTGTGACGTTTGATACACCCAAAGCACTCCTACGGTATCCAGGAGTTACACGCTCTCATGGTCAAAGGAAGAGATACTTGACATTGGCAAAGCTCTAGCAAACGAATTACACGATCTTTGTGCTAGGCTTAGGATTGGGTCTTGTCCATCACATCATTCTCCTAATGATGTGATCCCGTTATCAACGACATCCAATGTCCATAGCCAGGAAACCATGACTATTTGTTGATCACAACGAGCTAGTCAACTAGAGGCTCACTAGGGACATATTGTGGTCTATGTATTCACACGTGTATTACGATTTCCGGATAATACAGTTATAGCATGAATAAAAGACAATTATCATGAACAAGGAAATATAATAATAACACTTTTATTATTGCCTCTAGGGCATATTTCCAACAGTCTCCCACTTGCACTAGAGTAAATAATCTAGTTCACATCGCCATGTGATTAACACTCACAGGTCACATCGCCATGTGACTAATACCCAAGAGTTTTAGGTTTGATCATGTTGCTTGTGAGAGAGGTTTTAGTCAACGGGTCCGAACCTTTCAGATCCGTGTGTGCTTTACAAATCTCTATGTCATCTCCTAGATGTAGCTACCACGCTCTATTTGGAGCTATTCCAAATAACTGTTCTACTTGGAGCTATTCTAAATTGTTGCCCCATAATACGTATCCGGTATCTCTTCTTAGAGCTATCCGGATAGGTGTTAAGCTTGCATCGACGTAACCTTTACGACGAACTCTTTTACCACCTCCATAATCGAGAAAATTCCTTAGTCCACTAGTTACCAAGGATAACTTTGACCGCTGTCTGTGATCCATTCATGGATCACTCTTGTACCCCTTGACTGACTCATGGCAAGGCACTCTTCAGGTGAGGTACACAGCATAGCATACTGTAGAGCCTATGTCTTAAGCATAGGGGACGACCTTCGTCCTTTCTCTCTATTCTGCCGAGGTCGAGCTTTAAGTCTTAACTTCGTACCTTACAACTCAGGCAAGAACTCCTTCTTTGACTGGTCCATCTTGAACACCTTCAAGATCATGTCAAGGTATGTGCTCATTTGAAAGTATTATTAAGCATTTTGATCTATCCTTATAGATCTTGATGCTCAATGTTCAAGTAGCTTAATCCAGGCTTTCCATTGAAAAACACTTTCAAAATAACCCTATATGCTTTCCAGAAATTCTACGTCATTTCTGATCAACAATATGTCAACAACATATACTCATCAGAAATTCTATAGTGCTCCCACTCACTTCTTTGGAAATACAAGTTTCTCATAAACTTTGTACAAACCCAAAATTTTTGATCATCATCAAAGCATACATTCCAACTCCGAGATGCTCACTCCAGTCCTTAGAAGGATTGCTGGAGCTTTGCATACTTATTAGCATCTTTTGGGATTGACAAAACCTTCCGGTTGTATCACATACAACCTTTCCTCATAAAAATCGTCGAGGAAACAATGTTTTGACATCCTATCTGCAAGATTTCATAAATAATGCAGTAATCGCTAATATAATTCCAACAGACTCTTAGCATCGCTACGAGTGAGAAAATCTCATCGTAGTCAACTCCTTGAACTTGTCGGAAAACATCTTAACGACAAGTCGAGCTTTCTTAATGGTGACATTTACCATCATTGTTCGTCTTCCTTTTGAAATCCATCTGTACTCATTAGCCTTACGACCATCGAGCCGTTCTGCCAAAGTCTACACTTTGTTTTCATACATGGATCCTCTCTCGGATTTTATGGCCTCAAGCCATTTATCGGAATCCGGGCCCACCATCGCTTCTCCATAGCTCGTAGGTTCATTGTTGTCTAGCAACATGACCTTCAAGACAGGATTACGTACCACTCTGAAGTAGTACGCATCCTTGTCATCCTACGAGGTTTGGGAGTGACTTGATCCGAAGTTTCATGATCAATATCATAAGCTTCCACTTCAATTGGTGTAGGTGCCACAGGAACAACTCCCTGTGCCCTGTCACACACTAGTTGAAGAGATGGTTCAATAACCTCATCAAGTCTCCACCATCCTCCCACTCAATTCTTTCGAGAGAAACTTTTCCTCGAGAAAGGATCCGATTCTAGAAACAATCCATATTGCTTTCGGATCTGAATTAGGAGGTATACCCAACTGTTTTGGGTTTCCTATGAAGATGCATTTTATCCGCTTTGGGTTCGAGCTTATCAACCTGAAACTTTTTCATATAAGCGTCGCAGCCCCAAACTTTTAAGAAACGACAACTTAGGTTTCTCTAAACCATAATTCATACGGTGTCATCTCATCGGAATTACGTGGTGCCCTATTTAAAGTGAATGTGTTTGTCTCTAATGCCTAACCCATGAACGATAGTGGTAATTCGATAAGAGACATCATGGTACGCACCATATCCAATAGGGTGCAACTATGATGTTCGGACACACCATCACATTATGGTGTTCCAGGCGGTATTAATTGCGAAACAATTTCCACAATGTCTTAATTGTGTGCCAAAACTCGTAACTCAGATATTCATCTCTATGATCATATCATAGACATTTTATCCTCTTGTCACAATGATCTGCTACTTCACTCTGAAATTACTTGAACCATTCAATAATTCAGACTTGTGTTTCATCAAGTAAATATACTCAACATTTACTCGAATCATCTGTGAAGTAAGAACATAATGATATTCACTGCATGCCTCAGCACTCATTCGACTGCATACATCAAAATGTGTTACTTCCAACAAGTTGCTATCTTGTTCCATCTTACTGAAAATGAGGCTTTTCAGTCATCTTGCCCATGTGGTATGATTTGCATATCTCAAGTGATTCAAAATCAAGTGAGTCCGAACGATCCATTTGCATGGAGTTTCTTCATGCATATACACCAATAGACATGGTTCGCATGTCTCAAACTTTTCAAAAACGAGTGAGTCCAAAGATCCATCAACATGGAGCTTCTTCATGCGTTTTATACCATTATGACTTACATGGCAGTGCCACAAGTAAGTGGTACTATCATTACTATCTTATATCTTTTGGCATGAAAATGTGTATCACTACGACCGAGATTCAATAAACCATTCCTTTAGGTGCAAGACCATTGAAGGTATTATTCAAAATTAGAGTAACCATTATTCTCCTTAAATGAATAACCGTATTGCGATAGACATAATCCAATCATGTCTATGCTCAACGCAAACACCAATCTCAGTGGTAGAGGGAGCGTGCGATGCTTGATCATATCAACCTTGGAAACACTTCCAACATATATCGTCAGCTCACCTTTAGCTAGTCTCCGTTTATTCCGTAGCTTTTATTTCGAGTTACTAACACTTAGCAACCGAACCGGTATCCAATACCCTGGTGCTACTAGGAGTACTAGTAAAGTACACATTAACATAATGTATATCCAATATACTTCTATCGACCTTGCCAGCCTTCTCATCTACCAAGTATCTAGGGTAATGCTGCTCCAGTGGTTGTTCCCCTTATTACAGAAGCACTTAGTCTCAGGTTTGGGTTCAACCTTGGGTTTCTTCACTAGAGCAGCAGCTGAATTGCCGTTTCATGAAGTATCCCTTTGTTCCCTTGCCCTTCTTGAAACTAGTGGTTTCACCAACCATCAACAATTGATGCTCCTTCTTGATTTCTACTTTCGCGGTGTCAAACACCATGAATATTTCAAGGATCATCATATCTATCCCTGATATGTTATAGTTAATCACGAAGCTCTAGCAGCTTGGTGGCAATGACTTTGGGGAAACATCACTATCTCATCTGGAGGATCAACTCCCACTCGATTCAAGTGATTGTTGTGCTCAGACAATCTGAGCACAAGCTCAACGATTGAGCTTTTCTCCCTTAGTTTGCAGGCTAAGAAAATCGTCGGAGGTCTTATACCTCTTGACATGGGCACGAGCCTGAAATCCCAATTTCAGCCCTTAAAACATCTCATATGTTCCGCGACGTTTCGAAAACGTCTTTGGTGCCTCTACTTAAACCATTTAATTGAACTATCACGTAGTTATCAAAACGTGTATGTCCGATGTTCGCAACATCGACAAACGACGTTGGGGTTCAGCACACTGAGCGGTGCATTAAGGACATAAGCTTTCTACTGATCGCATAATCGCTACTATCAACTTTCAACTATATTTTCTCTAGGAACATATCTAAACAGTGGAACTAAAGCGCGAGCTTACGACATAATTTGCAAAAGGTCTTTTGACTATGTTCAGGATAATTAAGTTCATCTTATGAACTCCCACTTAGATAGACATCCCTCTGGTCATCTAAGTGATCACATGATCCGAGTCAACTAGGCCGTGTCCGATCATCACGTGAGATGGACTAGTCATCATCGGTGAACATCTTCATGTTGATCGTATCTACCATACGACTCATGCTCGACCTTTCGGTCTCCGTGTTTCGAGGCCATGTCTGCACATGCTAGGCTCGTCAAGTTAACCCTAAGTGTTTTCGCTGTCTAAAACTGTCTTACACCCGTTGTATGTGAACGTAAGAATCCATCACACCCGATCATCATGTGGTGCTTAGAAGCGACGAACTGTAGCAACGGTGCACAGTTAGGGGAGAACACTTCTTGAAATTTTGTAAGGGATCATCTTATTTACTACCGTCGTCCTAAGCAAACAAGATGCATAAACATGATAAACATCTCATGCAATCAAATAGTGACATGATATGGCCAATATCATTTTGCTCCTTTTGATCTTCATCTTCGGGGCTCCATGATCATCATCGTCACCGGCACGACACCATGATCTCCATCATCATGATCTCCATCATCGTGTCTTCATGAAGTTGTCACGCCAACGACTACTTCTACTTCTATGACTAACGCGTTTAGCAATAAAGTAAAGTAGTTTACATGGCGTTCTTCAATGACACGCAGGTCATACAATAAATAAAGACAACTCCTATGGCTCCTGCCGGTTGTCATACTCATCGACATGCAAGTCGTGAATCCTATTACAAGAACATGATCAATCTCATACATCACATATCATTCATCACATTCTTCTTGGCCATATCACATCACATAGCATACCTGCAAAACAAGTTAGACGTCCTCTAATTGTTGTTGCATGTTTTACGTGGCTGCTATGGGTTTCTAGCAAGAACGTTTCTTACCTACGCAAGACCACAACGTGATATGCCAATTGCTATTTACCCTTCATAAGGACCCTTTTCATCGAATCCGTTCCGACTAAAGTGGGAGAGACTGGCACCCGCTAGCCACCTTATGCACCAAGTGCATGTCAATCGGTGGAACCTGTCTCACGTAAGAGTACGTGTAAGGTCGGTCTGGGCCGCTTCATCCCACAATACCGTCGAAACAAGATTGGATTTATGTTTAGTTTTAGGTTTATGTTTAGTTTTAGGTTTATGTTTAGTTTAGATTTAGTTTAGTTTGAGGAAAGAAGAAGAAGAAGAGAAAAAGAGGAGAGGAGGAGAAGAAGAAGAGGAAAAAGGAAACGAAGAAGAAGAAGAGGAGGAGGAGAAGAAAAAAGAAGAAGAGGAAGAAGAAGAAGAAAAAAGAGGAGAGGAGGAGAAGAAGAAGAGGAAAAAGGAAAGGAGGAAGAAGAAGAAGAAGAAGAAGAAGAAGGAAAAAAAGGAAGAAAAGGAAAAGGAGGAAGAAGATGAAAAGGAAAAAAAACCGACCGACACGGTACCCGGCACCCCGACACGACACCCC
>NC_041384.1:159069113-159073855 GCF_002162155.2 Triticum dicoccoides | reverse complement strand
CCCGACACCGACAGGACACCCTGACCACCGACACCTCCCGAAAAGGTGTTCTTTGGCCTTCCAGAGGCCGACGGGGTCATATATTTGTGAATTATTAGTTAGGTCATATATTTTTCGATTTTGTTATGAAAAACATCATATATAATTGTGTTGATCCTGTAGTTTTAAATGTGCAGTTGTTTCATCGCTGCGAGGTTTGGTGTTCGATGACCTCGCCGTGCGTTTGACGAGCTCTGCCCCTTCGTTCGTGGGTGAGCACAAATGACAAGTCCTCCTCCCCCATTAATTATTTGATCTATTCCGATGAAACTTGATAGCTAGCTATATATGTTGGGGAACGTAGCAGAAATTCAAAATTTTCCTACGTGTCACCAAGATCTATCTATGGAGAGACCAGCAACGAGTAGAAAGAGAGTGCATCTACATACCCTTGTAGATCGCTAAGTGGAAGCGTTCAAGTGAACGGGGTTGATGGAGTCGTACTCGTCGTGATTCAAATCACCGATGATCCTAGTGCCGAACGGACGGCACCTCCGCGTTCAACACACGTACAGCCCGGTGACGTCTCCCACGCCTTGATCCAGCAAGGAGAGAGGGAGAGGTTGAGGAAGACTCCATCCAACAGCAGCACAACGGCGTGGTGGTGGTGGAGGAGCGTGGCAATCCAGCAGGGCTTCGCCAAGCACTACTCAGGAGGAGGTGGAGTTGGAGAGGGGGAGGGCTGCACCAGAACTTCGTGTATAGCTCCCATGCGCCTCCCCACTATATATAGGGGTGGAGGGGCTGGTTTCTTGCCCTCCAAGTCCATTGGGGCGTTGGCCAAGGTGGGAGGAAAGAAATCTCATTATTTCCTTCCCCACCAATTGTTATCCCCCCTTTTTAGGGATCTTGATCTTATCCCTTCGGGATATGATCTTATTCCTTCTAAGGTGGGATCTTGGTGCGCCTTGACCAGGGGTGTGGGGCCTTGCCCCCACTACCCACGTCCATGTGGGCCCCCCCATGTAGGTGGGCCCCACTCTGGAACCTTCTAGAACCTTCCCGGTACAATACCGAAAAATCCCGAACATTTTCCGGTGGCCAAAATAGGACTTCCATATATAAATCTTTACCTCCGGACCATTCCGGAACTCCTCGTGACGTTCGGGATCTCATCCGGGACTCCGAACAACATTCGGTAACCACATACAAACTTCCTTTATAACCCTAGCGTCATCGAACCTTAAGTGTGTAGACCCTACGGGTTCGGGAGACATGTAGACATGACCGAGACGTTCTCCGGTCAATAACCAACAGCGGGATCTGGATACCCATGATGGCTCCCACATGTTCCACGATGATCTCATCGGATGAACCACGATGTCAAGGACTTAATCAATCCCGTATTCAATTCCCTTTGTCTATCGGTATGTTACTTGCCCGAGATTCGATCGTCGGTATCCAATACCTTGTTCAATCTCGTTACCGGCAAGTCACTTTACTCGTTCCGTAACACATCATCCCGTGATCAACTCCTTGGTCACATTGCGCATATGATGATGTCCTACCGAGTGGGCCCAGAGATACCTCTCCGTTTACACGGAGTGACAAATCCCAGTCTAGATCCGCATAAAACAATAGATACTTTCGGAGATACCTGTAGTGCACCTTTATAGTCACCCAGTTACGTTGTGACGTTTGATACACCCAAAGCACTCCTACGGTATCCAGGAGTTACACGCTCTCATGGTCGAAGGAAGAGATACTTGACATTGGCAAAGCTCTAGCAAATGAACTACACGATCTTTTGTGCTAGTCTTAGGATTGGGTCTTGTCCATCACATCATTCTCGTAATGATGTGATCCCGTTATCAACGACATCCAATGTCCATAGCCAGGAAACCATGACTATCTGTTGATCACAACGAGCTAGTCAACTAGAGGCTCACTAGGGACATATTGTGGTCTATGTATTCACACGTGTATTACGATTTCCGGATAATACAGTTATAGCATGAATAAAAGACAATTATCATGAACAAGGAAATATAATAATAATACTTTTATTATTGCCTCTAGGGCATATTTCCAACAATATATGTGTCTTGAATCATCAGTATGCGTAACCAATATGTGTCTCCCATTCGAAAGCGTCGTAGTTATAAATATGCATGCATTTGCATATTTATAACCTTGATTCTTTTGAATTGTCCAACGCTATCCATGGACAGCCCGAGTATGTGTAGATTGGGTTCGTTTTCCCATATGCTTTGCTCCGGATCCGACACATATATTTCGTCAGTGCCTCCCCTGTTGTTCTCCGGGTACACATCCTCTCTCTTTATTGCAGAGACGTGTATCAGGAGAACAGCGGGGAGGTGCTGCCGAAATTTTGCGTCGGATCCGGAGCATAGCATGGGAAAATGAACCCAATCTACACATACATGGGTGGGATTAGGACCTATCATTACCTATTAGAGTGTAGGTTGCATGGACGTAATAAAATTGACAAAGTAGATCAACTGATGAATATATACATGGTGAATTACATATATAATTGTTGTGTGTCCAGTAGCTCTGAAAGTCAAGATGAGTGACCGTTCTTGGATGTATACCGGTCACACTGGTCAGAACAAATGGAGCGCTGAATGGTTCACAAAAACTAAGGGGTTTGTGCAAGCCGCATTTGCAAATGGCCAAAAGAAAACCTGGTGCCCCTGTTTCCGGTGCGGCAATTGGGAAAAGAAGACAGAGGCTGAAATGGGCAAACACCTGCAGAAGAGTGGTTTTACGTCCGATTATACGGTGTGGACATTTCATGGTGAGTCTGCCCAACATGACCGAGCTGAGGTGGATCGTCGTCGCACCGACGAGCATGGTACCGGGATGGAAAACATGGTGCAAGGCTATGATGATGCTCGGGATTCGGACGAGGAGATGGAGGAATCTGCAAAGGCCTTCAATAAAATGTTGGAGTCTTCGAAACATCCGCTCCACGAGCACACTGAGCTTTGTCAGTTGGATGCCATCTCACAAGTAATGGCTCTGAAGGCTCAGTTCAACTTGGGCAGAGAATGCTATGACGCAATTATGACAGTATTTGGACGCTTTCTACCCAAAGGCCATGTAATGCCTGCAAACCTGTACCAGTCGGACAAAATCCTCCGTGCACTGAAGATGCCCTATGAGAAGATACATGCCTGTGAGAAAGGATGTGCCTTATTTAGGCTTGACTATGCGGACTTGAACTATTGTCCCATTTGCAAGTCTTCCAGGTATGTTGTGGTAGACAACAGTATGGGTGAGAAGACACAGACCAAAATCCCCATTAGTGTTCTTCGGTATATGCCAATCGTACCAAGACTTCAACGTCTTTTCATGGTCGAAGAGACGGCCAGACAGATGACATGGCACAAAACAGGCAAAAGAACCGAACTAGATGCAGATGGGAATCTGATGATGGTACACACATCAGATGGTGTTGCGTGGAAAAAGTTTGATGAATTACATGCTGACAAAGCGGCAGATACGAGGCATCCTCGAGTCGGCATCAGCACAGATGGGTTCAGTGTGTTTGGTATGACGGCAGCCCAATACAGTTGTTGGCCCGTATTTGTCTTTCCACTCAATCTCCCCCCCGGACAGATTATGCAAAGAAAGAACATTTTCCTGACGTTGATAATTCCAGGACCCAACTATCCGGGCAAAAATATGAATGTGTACATGCAGCCGCTTAAGGACGAATTGCAAGAAGCCTGGGATAATGGGTTCAAGACATACGATGCCTTTAGCAAATGGAACTTCATAATGCGTGTCTGGTACATGTACTCGACGCATGACTTGCCGGCGTATGTGCTATTCGTTGGCTGGTGTGTGCATGGAAGGTTCCCGTGCCCCACATGCAAGGGAGCTCTTGAGTTTCGTTGGCTTCAGGCCGGTCGCAAGTTTTCTTGCTTCGACATGCATAGACAGTTCCTGGATCCTCGCCATAAGTTCAGGAAAGACAAGAAGAACTTCATCAGGGGTAGAGTTGTCAAAATCTCTGCACCACCTGCATTGACAGGCCAACAGACCCTGGATCAGTTAAACACTCTCGAGCCAGATCCACAACGTCCAGGGTACTTCAAGGGGTATAATACTAAGCACGCGTGGACTCACAAAACATGCTTATGGGATCTGCCTTACTTCAAAGACCTCCTTTGCCCACACAACATCGACGTGATGCACACTGAGAAGAATATCGCCGAGGCACTTTTTGGTACATTGTTTGGCATAGATGGGAAGTCAAAGGATAATACTAAGGCTAGAGTCGATCTGGAGGCGCTATGTGATAGGCCGTTACAAAACATGAAAGAACCGAAAGGAAAGCAAAACTGGACGAAGCCAAAGGCATGGTTCAATCTTGGAAGGCCAGCTATGAGGGAAATTCTCTTGTGGGTGCAACAGCAGTTGATGTTCCCCGATGGGTATGCAGCGAATCTAAAGAGGGGAGCGAATCTTGATAAACTGAAGATATTTGGTCTCAAGAGTCATGATTGGCACATATGGATTGAGCGGGTAATGCCGGTGATGTTGCGTGGCTTCATCCCTGAGGATGAATGGCTAGTACTGGCAGAACTCAGCTATTTCTTCCGTGTTCTTTGTGCGAAAGAACTATCGCCTGGCGTGCTAGAATAAATGGAAGAGTTGGCGCCGGAGTTGATCTGCAAGTTAGAGAAGATCTTTCCACCGGGCTTCTTTAATCCAATGCAGCATTTGATTTT